>NC_134489.1:109546135-109772143 GCF_040206685.1 Ascaphus truei
TACCACACGCACAATCTCTCTCTCACATACACACACATTCTTTCTGTCACACACACATTCTCTCTCTCTCTCACATACACACACATTCTCTCTCTGTCACACACACATTCTCTCTCTCTCTCACATACACACACATTCTCTCTCTCACACACACATTCTCTCTCTCACACACACATTCTCTCTCACATACATACACACATTCTCTCTCTCACACGCACATTCTCTCTCTCACACACACATTCTCTCTCACACACACATTCTCTCTCTCACATACACACACTCTCTCACACACACATTCTCTCTCTCACACACACATTCTCTCTCTCACACACACATTCTCTCCCACACACACATTCTCTCTCTCACACACACATTCTCTCTCTCACACACACACACACATTCTCTCTCACACACACATTCTCTCTCTCACACACACATTCTCTCTCTCACGTACACATTCTCTCTCACACACACATTTTCTCTCACACACACACAGATTTTCTCTCACACACACACACAGATTCTCTCTCACATATACACACATTCTCTCTCTCACACACACATTCTCTCTCTCACACGCACATTCTCTCTCTCACACACACATTCTCTCTCTCACATACACACACATTCTCTCTCTCTCTCACACACACATTCTCTCTCACACACACATATTCTCTCTCACACACACATTCTTTCTCTCACATACACACACACACATTCTATCTCTCACATACACACACATTCTCTCTCTCACACACACATTCTCTCTCTCACACACACATTCTCTCTCTCACACACACATTCTCTCTCTCACACACACACATTCTCTCTCTCACACACACACATTCTCTCTCTCACACACACACATTCTCTCTCTCACACACACACATTCTCTCTCTCACACACACACATTCTCTCTCTCACACACACATTCTCTCTCTCACATACATACACATTATCTCTCACAAAAACATTCTCTCTCACACACACATTCTCTCTCACACACACACAGATTCTCTCTCACACACACACATTCTCTCTCTCACACACACATTCTCTCTCTCACATACACACACATTCTCTCTCTCATATACACACACATTCTCTCTCTGTCACACACACATTCTCTCTCTCACATACACACACATTCTCTCTCTCACACACATTCTCTCTCTCACACACACATTCTCTCTCACATACATACACACTCTCTCTCACACACGCACATTCTCTCTCTCACATACACACACATTCTCTCTCACACACACACATTCTCTCTCTCACACACACACATTCTCTCTCACACACACATTCTCTCTCTCACACACACATTCTCTCTCTCACACACACACATTCTCTCTCACACACATTTTCTCTCTCACACACACATTTTCTCACACACACACAGATTCTCTCTCACATATACACACATTCTCTCTCTCACACACATTCTCTCTCTCACACACATATTCTCTCTCACACACACATTCTCTCTCTCACACACACATTGTCTCTCTCACATACACACACATTCTCTCTCACACACGCACATTCTTTCCCTCACATACACACACATTCTCTCTCTCACATACACACACATTCTCTCTCTCACACACACACATTCTCTCTCTCACACACACATTCTCTCTCTCACATACACACACATTCTCTCTCACACACACATTCTCTCTCACACACACATTCTCTCTCACACACACACACAGATTCTCTCTCACACACACACAGATTCTCTGTCACATATACACACACTCTCTCCCACACACACATTCTCTCCCTCACACTCACATTCTCTCTCTCTCACATACACACACATTCTCTCTCTGTCACATACACATTCTCTCTCTGTCACATACACATTCTCTCTCACATACACACACATTCTCTCTCACACACACACAGATTCTCTGTCACATATACACACACTCTCTCCCACACACACATTCTCTCCCTCACACTCACATTCTCTCTCTCACATACACACACATTCTCTCTCTGTCACATACACATTCTCTCTCACATACACACACATTCTCTCTCTCACATACACACACATTCTCTCTCTCACACACACACTCTCTCTCACATACACACACATTCTCTTTCTCACATACACACACATTCTCTCTCACACGCACATTCTCTCTCTCACATACACACACATTCTCTCTCTCACACACACATTCTCTCTCTCACACACATTCTCTCTCACACACGCACATTCTTTCTCTCACATACACACAAATTCTCTCTCTCACATACACACACATTCTTTCTCTCACATACACACAAATTCTCTCTCTCACATACACACACATTCTCTCTCTCACACACACATTCTCTCTCTCACACACACACATTCTCTCTCTCGCATAGACACACATTCTCTCTCACACACACATTCTCTCTCACACACACATTCTCTCTCACACACACACAGATTCTCTCTCACACACACACAGATTCTCTCTCACACACACACAGATTCTCTGTCACATATACACACATTCTCTCTCACACACACACATTCTCTCTCTCACACTCACATTCTCTCTCTCACATACACATTCTCTCTCTCACACACACATTCTCTCTCTCACACACACATTCTCTCTCTCACACACACATTCTCTCTCTCACACACACATTCTCTCTCTCACACACACATTCTCTCTCTCACACACACATTCTCTCTCACAATCATACACACATTCTCTCTCTCACACGCACATTTTCTCTCTCACATACACACACATTCTCTCTCTCACACACACATTCTCTCTCTCACACACACATTCTCTCACACACATTCTCTCTCTCACACACACATTCTCTCTCTCACACACACACATTCTCTCTCACATACACATTCTCTCTCACACACACACAGATTCTCTCTCACACACACACAGATTCTCTCTCACATATACACACATTCTCTCTCACACACACACATTCTCTCTCTCACATACACACACATTCTCTCTCTCACACACACATTCTTTCTCTCACACACATATTCTCTCTCACACACACATTCTCTCTCTCACACACACATTCTCTCTCTCACATACACACACATTGTCTCTCACACACGCACATTCTTTCACTCACATACACACACATTCTCTCTCTCACATACACACACACATTCTCTCTCTCACACACACACATTCTCTCTCTCACACACACACATTCTCTCTCTCACACACACACATTCTCTCTCTCACATACATACACATTCTCTCTCACACACACATTCTCTCTCACACACACACAGATTCTCTCTCACACACACACACAGATTCTCTGTCACATATACACACATTCTCCCTCTCACACACACATTCTCTCTCTCACACTCACATTCTCTCTCTCACATACACACACATTCTCTCTCTGTCACACACACATTCTCTCTCTCACATACACACACATTCTCTCACTCACACACACATTCTCTCTCACATACATACACACATTCTCTCTCTCACATACACACACATTCTCTCTCTCACATACACACACATTCTCTCTGACACGCACATTCTCTCTCTCACATAAACACACATTCTCTCACTCACACACATTCTCTCTCTCACACACACATTCTCTCTCACACACACATTCTCTCTCTCACACACACACACAGATTCTCTCTCACACACACATTCTCTATCTCACACACACATTCTCTCTCACATACACATTCTCTCTCACACACATATTCTCTCTCACACACATTCTCTCTCACACACATTCTCTCTCTCACACACACATTCTCTCTCTCACACACACATACTCTCTCTCACATACACACACATTCTCTCTCTCACATACACACACATTCTCTCTCTCACATACACACAAATTCTCTCTCTCACATACACACACATTCTCTCTCACACACACACACACATTCTCTCTCTCACATACATATTCTCTCTCTCACATACACACACACATTTTCTCACACACACATTCTCTCTCACACACACACATTCTCTCTCACATACACACACATTCTCTCTCTCACACACACATTCTCTCTCTCACATACACACACATTCTCTCTCTCACATACACACACATTCTCTCTCACACACAGTCTCTCACACACACACATTCTCTCACACATACACACACATTCTCTCTCTCACACACATTTTCTCTCACACACACATTCTCTCTCTCACACACACATTCTCTCACACACACACATTCTCTCACACACACACATTCTCTCACACACACACATTCTCTCACACACACACACATTCTCTCTCTCACACACATTCTCTCTCTCACATACACACCCATTCTCTCTCTCACACACACATTCTCTCTCTCACATACACACACATTCTCCCTCTATCACTCACACACTCTCTCTCTCACACACACATTCTCTCTCACACACACATTCTCTCACACACACGCACATTCTCTCTCTCACATACACACACATTCTCTCTCTCACACACACATTCTCTCTCTCACACACACATTCTCCCTCACACACACAGATTCTCTCTCACACACACATTCTCTCTCTCACACACACATTCTTTCTCTCACATACACATTCTCTCTCACACACATATTCTCTCTCTCACACACATTCTCTCTCACACACATTCTCTCTCTCACACACACATTCTCTCTCACACACACATACTCTCTCTCACATACACACACATTCTCTCTCTCACATACACACACATTCTCTCTCTCACATACACACAAATTCTCTCTCACATACACACACATTCTCTCTCACACACACACACACACACATTCTCTCTCTCACATACATATTCTCTCTCTCACATACACACACACATTTTCTCACACACACATTCTCTCTCACACACACACATTCTCTCTCACATACACACACATTCTCTCTCTCACACACACATTCTCTCTCTCACATACACACACATTCTCTCTCTCTCACACACATTCTCTCTCTCACACACACATTCTCTCACACACACACATTCTCTCACACACACACATTCTCTCACACACACACATTCTCTCACACACATTCTCTCACACACACACATTCTCTCTCTCTCACATACATTATCTCTCTCACATACACACACATTCTCCCTCTATCACTCACACACTCTCTCTCTCACACACACATTCTCTCTTACACACATTCTCTCACACACACACACACATTCTCTCTCTCACATACACACACATTCTCCCTCTATCACTCACACACTCTCTCTCTCACACACACATTCTCTCTCACACACACATTCTCTCTCACACACACACATTCTCTCTCACACACACATTCTCTCTCACACACACAGAGATTCTCTCTCACACACACACAGATTCTCTGTCACATATACACACATTCTCTCTCTCACACACACATTCTCTCTCTCACACTCACATTCTCTCTCTCACATACACACACATTCTCTCTCTCACACACACATTCTCTCTCTCACACACACATTCTCTCTCTCACACACACATTCTCTCTCACAATCATACACACATTCTCTCTCTCACACGCACATTCTCTCTCTCACATACACACACATTCTCTCTCTCACAAACACACACATTCTCTCTCACACGCACATTCTCTCTCTCACATACACACACATTCTTTCTCTCACACACACATTCTCTCTCTCACACACACATTCTCTCACACACATTCTCTCTCTCACACACACATTCTCTCTCTCACACACACACATTCTCTCTCACACACACATTCTCTCACTCACATACACATTCTCTCTCACACACACATTTTCTCACACACACAGATTCTCTCTCACACACACAGATTCTCTCTCACATATACACACATTCTCTCTCACACACACACATTCTCTCTCTCACATACACACACATTCCCTCTCTCACACACACATTCTTTCTCTCACACACATATTCTCTCTCACACACACATTCTCTCTCTCACACACACATTCTCTCTCTCACATACACACACATTCTCTCTCACACACACATTCTTTCTCTCACACACATTCTCTCTCACACACATATTCTCTCTCACACACACATTCTCTCTCTCACACACACATTCTCTCTCTCACATACACACACATTGTCTCTCACACACGCACATTCTTTCACTCAAATACATACACATTCTCTCTCTCACATACACACACATTTTCTCTCTCACACACACATTCTCTCTCTCACACACACATTCTCTCTCTCACATACATACACATTCTCTCTCACACACACATTCTCTCTCACACACACATTCTCTCTCACACACACATTCTCTCTCACACACACACACAGATTCTCTCTCACACACACAAGCAGATTCTCTGTCACATATACACACATTCTCTCTCTCACACACACATTCTCTCTCTCACACTCACATTCTCTCTCTCACATACACACACATTCTCTCTCTGTCACACACACATTCTCTCTCTGTCACACACACATTCTCTCTCTCATATACACACACATTCTCTCACTCATACACACATTCTCTCTCACATACATACACACATTCTCTCTCTCACATACACACACATTCTCTCTCTCACATACACACACATTCTCTCTGACACGCACATTCTCTCTCTCACATACACACACATTCTCTCTCTCACACACATTCTCTCTCTCACACACACATTCTCTCTCACACACACATTCTCTCTCTCACACACACACAGATTCTCTCTCACACACATTCTCTCTCTCACTCACACATTCTCTCTCTCACATACACATTCTCTCTCACACACACATTCTCTCTCTCACACACATTCTCTCTCACACACATTCTCTCTCTCACACACACATTCTCTCTCACACACACATACTCTCTCTCACATACACACATTCTCTCTCTCACATACACACACATTCTCTCTCTCACATACACACACATTCTCTCTCTCACATACACACACATTCTCTCTCACACACACACACATTCTCTCTCTCACACACACATTCTCTCTCTCACATACACACACATTCTCTCTCTCACATACACACACATTCTCTCTCACACACATTCTCTCACACACACACATTCTCTCACACATACACACACATTCTCTCTCTCACACACATTCTCTCTCTCACATACACAAACATTCTCTCTCTCACACACACATTCTCTCTCTCACACACACATTCTCTCACACACACACACATTCTCTCACACACATTCTCTCTCTCACATACACACCCATTCTCTCTCACACACACACATTCTCTCTTTCACATACACACACATTCTCCCTCTATCACTCACACACTCTCTCTATCACACACACATTCTCTCTCACACACACATTCTCTCACACACACATTCTCTCTCTCACATACACACATTCTCTCTCACACACATGCATTCTCTCTCTCACACACATTCTCTCTCTCGCATACACGCACATTCTCTCTCTCTCACACACACACATTCTCTCTCACATACACACACATTCTCTCTCACACACACGCATTCCCTCTCTCACACACACATTCTCTCTCTCACATACACGCACATTCTCCCTCTATCACTCACACACTCTCTATCACACACACATTCTCTCTCACACACACATTCTCTCACACACACACATTCTCTCTCTCACATACACACATTCTCTCTCACACACATGCATTTTCTCTCTCACACACATTCTCTCTCACATACACGCACATTCTCTCTCTCACACACACACATTCTCTCTCACATACACACACATTCTCTCTCACACACACGCATTCTCTCTCTCACACACACATTCTCTTTCTCACATACACGCACATTCTCTCTCTCACACACGCACATTCTCTCTCTCACATACATGCACATTCTCTCTCTCACACACACATTCTCTCTCTCACACACACATTCTCTCTCTCACACACACATTCTCTCTCACACACACACATTCTCTCTCTCACACACACATTCTCTCTCTCACACACATTCTCTCTCTCACACACATTCTCTCTCTCACACACATTATCTCACACACACACACATTCTCTCTCTCACATACACACACATTCTCTCTCTCACATACACACACATTCTCTCTCACATACACACACATTCTCTCTCTCACACACACATTCTCTCTCTCACACACACATTCTCTCTCTCACACACACATTCTCTCTCACACACACATTCTCTCTCTCACACACACACAGATTCTCTCTCACACACACATTCTCTCTCTCACACACACATTCTCTCTCTCACATACACATTCTCTCTCACACACACATTCTCTCTCTCACACACACATTCTCTCTCACACACATTCTCTCACATACACACACATTCTCTCTCTCACATACACACACATTCTCTCTCTCACATACACTCAAATTCTCTCTCTCACTTACACACACATTCTCTCTCTCACCTACACACACACACACACACATTCTCTCTCTCACATACATATTCTCTCTCTCATACACACACACACATTTTCTCACACACACATTCTCTCTCACACACACACATTCTCTCTCACATACACACACATTCTCTCTCTCACACACACATTCTCTCTCTCACATACACACATTCTCTCTCACATACACACACATTCTCTCTCACACACACATTCTCTTTCACACACACACAGATTCTACATCACATACACACACATTCTCTCTCTCACACACATTCTCTCTCTCACATACACACACATTCTCTCTCACACACACATTCTCTCTCTCACACACACATTCTCACACACACACACATTCTCTCACACACACATATTCTCTCACACACACACATTCTCTCTCTCACACACACATTCTCTATCTCACATACACACACAGATTCTCTCTCTCACACACACACAGATTCTCTCTCACATACATACCCATTCTCTCTCTCACACACACACACATTCTCTCTCTCACATACACACACATTCTCTCTCACACACGCATTCTCTCTATCACACACATTCTCTCTCTCGCATACACGCACATTCTCTCTCTCACATACACGCACATTCTCTCTCTCACATACACGCACATTCTCTCTCTCACATACACGCACATTCTCCCTCTCTCACACACACACTCTCTCTCACACACATTCTCTTTCTCACACACACATTCTCTTTCTCACACACACATTCTCTCTCACACACACATTCTCTCTCACACACACATTCTCTCACACACACACATTCTCTCTCACATACACACACATTCTCTCTCACACACACGCATTCTCTCTCTCACACACACATTCTCTCTCTCACATACATGCACATTCTCTCTCTCACATACACGCACATTCTCTCTCTCACACGCACATTCTCTCTCTCACACGCACATTCTCTCTCTCACACGCACATTCTCTCTCACACGCACATTCTCTCTCACACGCACATTCTCTATCTCACACACACATTATCTCTCTCACACACATTCTCTCTCTCACACACATTCTCTCTCTCACACACATTATCTCTCTCACACACACACACACACACATTCTCTCTCACACACACATTCTCTCTCACACACACATTCTCTCTCACACACACATTCTCTCTCTCACATACACACACATTCTCTCTCTCACACACATTATCTCACACACACACATTCTCTCTCACATACACACACATTCTCTCTCTCACATACACGCACTTTCTCTCTCTCACATACACGCACATTCTCTCTCTCACATACACGCACATTCTCCCTCTCTCACACACACACTCTCTCACACACACATTCTCTCTCACACACACATTCTCTCTCACACACACACACATTCTCTCTCACACACACATTCTCTCTCACACACACACATTCTCTCTCTCACACACACATTCTCTCTCTCACACATACATTCTCTCTCTCACACACACATTCTCTCTCTCACATACACACACATATTCACTCTCTCACATACAGTACACACACTCTCTCTTACACACACATATTCTCTCTCATCTCCTCACCTAGCCCATCCAGCACGGACGTAGTTAAACTTATGAGCATTGTAATTAGCCAGCAGTCAGTCTGCCTTCTGCTTCTGAGGAATACATGTAACATAGAGCTACACGGAGTACATAACGTCCGGCAAAATTAGCCCTAAAGATCTGAACTACATTACTGAACCCCTCAAATAATGACATCTGCTGAACTCCCTCTCCACCCCAACTCTAAACCAACCCGCCAACTCCGGGAACCTTTGGTGTCGAGATATACTCAACATCATTAAACAATGCAGGGGTGCTCAACTCCAATCCTCAAGGTCCAACAACTCAGGTTTTCAGGATATCCCTACACAGCACATGTGGCACAAACAGTTCCTGCTTCAGCATAGGTGGCTCAATCAGAGGCTCAGTTACTGAGCCTCCAATTGAGCCACCTGTGCTGAAGCAGGGATATCCTGAAAACCTGACCAGTTGGAGGGTGGGGAGGGGGGGCTTGAGGCCTGCAGTTGAGCCCCCTTGATACAATGCATCAATGCTATATCCATAGGGAGATTTCCCCTGAAGAATCGTGGGGACCTCAGGAAAAAAGATGCGGAGAACCAGACATTGGCTGCAAATAAAATACGGGTCACTCAACCCCAAAATATATCACCCCAAGGAGATTCAGAGGTGCTAGTCTTGTAAGCTGGGCTCTGGCACTGAAGAACTAACCAATACGCCCACATCTGTGTCCTGTCTCTGTGACTATGCTCCTCAGTGAGGCTGTACCATGCCACGGTCCTCCCTGTGTCCCACGTCTGTGTCCTGTCTCTGTGACTATGCTCCTCAGTATGGCTGTACCATGCCACGGTCCTCCATGTGTCCCACGTCTGTGTCCTGTCTCTGTGACTATGCTCCTCAGTATGGCTGTACCATGCCACGGTCCTCTCTGTGTCCCACGTCTGTGTCCTGTCTCTGTGACTATGCTCCTCAGTGTGGCTGTACAATGCCACGGTCATCCCTGTGTCCCACGTCTGTGTCCTGTCTCTGTGACTATGCTCCTCAGTGTGGCTGTACCATGCCACGGTCCTCCCTAACTGTGTCCCACGTCTGTGTCCTGTCTCTGTGATTATGCTCCTCAGTGTGGCTGTACAATGCCGCGGTCATCCCTGTGTCCCACGTCTGTGTCCTGTCTCTGTGACTATGCTCCTCAGTGTGGCTGTACCATGCCACGGTCCTCCCTAACTGTGTCCCATGTCTGTGTCCTGTCTCTGTGACTATGCTCCTCAGTATGGTTGTACCATGCCACGGTCCTCTCTGTGTCCCACGTCTGTGTCCTGTCTCTGTGACTATGCTCCTCAGTGTGGCTGTACCATGCCACGGTCCTCCCTGTGTCCCACATCTGTGTCCTGTCTCTGTGACTATGCTCCTCAGTGAGGCTGTACCATGCCACGGTCCTCTCTGTGTCCCACGTCTGTGTCCTGTCTCTGTGACTATGCTCCTCAGTGAGGCTGTACCATGCCACGGTCCTCTCTGTGTCCCACATCTGTGTCCTGTCTCTGTGACTATGCTCCTCAGTGTGGCTGTACCATGCCACGGTCCTCCCTGTGTCCCATGTCTGTGTCCTGTCTCTGTGACTATGCTCCTCAGTGAGGCTGTACCATGCCACGGTCCTCTCTGTGTCCCACGTCTGTGTCCTGTCTCTGTGACTATGCTTCTCAGTGTGGCTGTACCATGCCACGGTCCTCCCTGTGTCCCACGTCTGTGTCCTGTCTTTGTGACTATGCTTCTCAGTATGGCTGTCCCATGCCACGGTCCTCCCTAACTGTGTCCCACGTCTGTGTCCTGTCTCTGTGACTATGCTCCTCAGTGTGGCTGTACCATGCCACGGTCCTCTCTGTGTCCCACGTCTGTGTCCTGTCTCTGTGACTATGCTCCTCAGTGTGGCTGTACCATGCCACGGTCCTCCCTGTGTCCCACGTCTGTGTCCTGTCTCTGTGACTATGCTGCTCAGTATGGCTGTACCATGCCACGGTCCTCCCTGTGTCCCACGTCTGTGTCTTGTCTCTGTGACTATGCTCCTCAGTGTGGCTGTACCATGCCACGGACCTCCCTGTGTCCCACGTCTGTGTCCTGTCTCTGTGACTATGCTCCTCAGTATGGCTGTACCATGCCACGGTCCTCCCTGTGTCTCACGTCTGTGTCCTGTCTCTGTGACTATGCTCCTCAGTATGGCTGTACCATGCCACGGTCCTCCCTGTGTCCCACGTCTGTGTCCTTTCTCTGTGACTATGCTTCTCAGTGTCGCTGTACCATGCCACTGTCCTCCCTGTGTCTCATGTCTGTGTCCTGTCTCTGTGACTATGCTTCTCAGTGTGGCTGTAGCATGCCACGGTCCTCCCTGTGTCCCACGTCTGTGTCCTGTCTCTGTGACTATGCTCCTCAGTATGGCTGTACCATGCCACGGTCCTCCCTGTGTCCCACGTCTGTGTCCTGTCTCTGTGAATATGCTCCTCAGTATGGCTGTACCATGCCACTGTCCTCCCTGTGTCCCACGTCGGTGTCCTGTCTCTGTGACTATGCTCCTCAGTGTGGCTGTACCATGCCACGGTCCTCCCTGTGTCTCATGTCTGTGTCCTGTCTCTGTGACTATGCTTCTCAGGGTGGCTGTACCATGCCACGGTCCTCCCTGTGTCCCACGTCTGTGTCCTGTCTCTGTGACTATGCTCCTCAGTATGGCTGTACCATGCCACGGTCCTCCCTGTGTCTCACGTCTGTGTCCTGTCTCTGTGACTATGCTCCTCAGTGTGGCTGTACCATGCCACGGTCCTCCCTAACTGTGTCCCACGTCTGGGTCCTGTCTCTGTGACTATGCTCCTCAGTATGGCTGTACCATGCCACGGTCCTCCCTGTGTCTCACGTCTGTGTCCTGTCTCTGTGACTATGCTCCTCAGTATGGCTGTACCATGCCACTGTCCTCCCTGTGTCCCACGTCGGTGTCCTGTCTCTGTGCTCCTCAGTGTGGCTGTACCATGCCACGGTCCTCCCTGTGTCCCACGTCTGTGTCCTGTCTCTGCGACTATGGTCCTCAGTATGCCTGTACCATGCCACGGTCCTCCCTGTGTCCCACGTCTGTGTCCTGTCTCTGTGACTATGCTTCTCAGTGTGGCTGTACCATGCCACGGTCCTCCCTGTGTCCCACGTCGGTGTCCTGTCTCTGTGACTATGCTCCTCAGTATGGCTGTACCATGCCACAGTCCTCTCTGTGTCCCACGTCTGTGTCCTGTCTTTGTGACTATGCTCCTCAGTGTGGCTGTACCATGCCACGGTCCTCCCTGTGTCCCACGTCTGTGTCCTGTCTCTGTGACTGTGCTCCTCAGTATGGCTGTACCATGCCACGGTCCTCCCTGTGTCCTACGTCTGTGTCCTGTCTCTGTGACTATGCTCCTCAGTATGGCTGTACCATGCCACTGTCCTCCCTGTGTCCCACGTCTGTGTCCTGTCTCTGTGACTATGCTCCTCAGTGTGGCTGTACCATGCCACGGTCCTCTCTAACTGTGTCCCACATCTGTGTCCTGTCTCTGTGACTATGCTCCTCAGTGTGGCTGTACCATGCCACAGTCCTCCCTGTGTCCCACATCTGTGTCCTGTCTCTGTGACTATACTCCTCAGTGTGGCTGTACCATGCCACAGTCCACCCTGTGTCCCACGTCTGTGTCCTGTCTCTGTGACTGTGCTCCTCAGTATGGCTGTACCATGCCACTGTCCTCCCTGTGTCCCACGTCTGTGTCCTGTCTCTGTGACTATGCTCCTCAGTGTGGCTGTACCATGCCACGGTCCTCTCTAACTGTGTCCCACGTCGGTGTCCTGTCTCTGTGACTATGCTCCTCAGTATGGCTGTACCATGCCACGGTCCTCTCTAACTGTGTCCCACATCTGTGTCCTGTCTCTGTGACTGTGCTCCTCAGTGTGGCTGTACCATGCCACTGTCCTCCCTGTGTCCCACGTCTGTGTCCTGTCTCTGTGACTGTGCTCCTCAGTGTGGCTGTACCATGCCACGGTCCTCTCTAACTGTGTCCCACATCTGTGTCCTGTCTCTGTGACTGTGCTCCTCAGTGTGGCTGTACCATGCCACGGTCCCTCCTGTGTCCCACGTCTGTGTCCTGTCTCTGTGACTATGCTCCTCAGTATGGCTGTACCATGCCACGGTCCTCCCTGTGTCCCACGTCTGTGTCTTGTCTCTGTGACTATGCTCCTCAGTATGGCTGTACCATGCCACGGTCCTCCCTGTGTCCCACGTCTGTGTCCTGTCTCTGTGACTATGCTCCTCAGTATGGCTGTACCATGCCACGGTCCTCTCTAACTGTGTCCCACATCTGTGTCCTGTCTCTGTGACTGTGCTCCTCAGTGTGGCTGTACCATGCCACTGTCCTCCCTGTGTCCCACGTCTGTGTCCTGTCTCTGTGACTGTGCTCCTCAGTGTGGCTGTACCATGCCACGGTCCTCTCTAACTGTGTCCCACATCTGTGTCCTGTCTCTGTGACTGTGCTCCTCAGTGTGGCTGTACCATGCCACGGTCCCTCCTGTGTCCCACGTCTGTGTCCTGTCTCTGTGACTATGCTCCTCAGTATGGCTGTACCATGCCACGGTCCTCCCTGTGTCCCACGTCTGTGTCCTGTCTCTGTGACTATGCTCCTCAGTATGGCTGTACCATGCCACGGTCCTCCCTGTGTCCCACGTCTGTGTCCTGTCTCTGTGACTATGCTCCTCAGTATGGCTGTACCATGCCACGGTCCTCCCTGTGTCCCACGTCTGTGTCTTGTCTCTGTGACTATGCTCCTCAGTATGGTTGTACCATGCCACGGTCCTCTCTGTGTCCCACGTCTGTGTCCTGTCTCTGTGACTATACTCCTCAGTGTGGCTGTACCATGCCACAGTCCACCCTGTGTCCCACGTCTGTGTCCTGTCTCTGTGACTGTGCTCCTCAGTATGGCTGTACCATGCCACGGTCCTCCCTGTGTCCCACGTCTGTGTCCTGTCTCTGTGACTGTGCTCCTCAGTATGCCTGTACCATGCCACGGTCCTCTCTAACTGTGTCCCACGTCGGTGTCCTGTCTCTGTGACTGTGCTCCTCAGTATGGCTGTACCATGCCACGGTCCTCCCTGTGTCCCACGTCTGTGTCCTGTCTCTGTGACTGTGCTCCTCAGTATGGCTGTACCATGCCACGGTCCTCCCTGTGTCCCACGTCTGTGTCCTGTCTCTGTGACTATGCTCCTCAGTATGGCTGTACCATGCCACGGTCCTCTCTAACTGTGTCCCACATCTGTGTCCTGTCTCTGTGACTGTGCTCCTCAGTGTGGCTGTACCATGCCACTGTCCTCCCTGTGTCCCACGTCTGTGTCCTGTCTCTGTGACTATGCTCCTCAGTGTGGCTGTCCCATGCCACGGTCCTCTCTAACTGTGTCCCACATCTGTGTCCTGTCTCTGTGACTGTGCTCCTCAGTGTGGCAGTACCATGCCACTGTCCTCCCTGTGTCCCAAGTCTGTGTCCTATCTCTGTGACTGTGCTCCTCAGTGTGGCTGTACCTTGCCACGGTCCTCCCTGTGTCCCACGTCTGTGTCCTGTCTCTGTGACTGTGCTCCTCAGTGTGGCTGTACCATGCCATGGTCCTCCCTGCTCCTCTGTCTCTTTCCTGCCCCATACAGGAAAAAAACACGGAAGTCCCGAGAGACCAAGAAACCGCGCCATTTTCAGAAATCCGGCGTTTTTGCAAGTGACACGGTTAACCCGTTCACCGCCACTGCCGGCACCGACACCCTGCAGCACAGTTCCTTCCAAGAGGACTCCTCCACTTATTTATTCAACCCCGGACTTTTCCCCTCACTCAACGCAACATACGATAAATGTCTCCGGCAGTAACAGCTCCATCCCTCCCTCCTCCCCCCCCGCCCTCCTCCCCCCCCCCACCCTCATTCACGTTTATATTAAACACTTTAAAGTGTCACCATATATGGCGCTAAGTGCTGCTTCCTCCTCCTTGTGCCGAGGATATGCCCGGGGAGACGGGCTCCACCAGATGAACCGGCAAACGCTCCCTTCAAAGAGAACCATTTAACACAATGACCCCTAATGGTTTGTCTCACTTACAGACGGGGCGCACAGCGCAGGGTATTACTGCTCGGCCGCGCACAATACCATATTAAGTTCTGTTTATGCAGATTTCCCGGGTTGGAACAGCGGGGGAGAAGCCGGGAGAGTGGGGGGGATCTCGGGGGGGGACCTCGCTATTTATAGGGCTTTTTTTTTTGCTGGGAAGGGACTTAAAACGGCGGAACTGTAAGCCCCCCGTTTTCAGAAAAGGTGCATTCTGTTCGTTCCCCCCATTGCTTCCAGACCACTACAGCAGCGCAGGGGGTCCCGTTTCCTGTTAACCATGATGTCAGAGGATCTCGACTCCAGTCCTCAAGACCCCCCCAACAGGCCAGGTTTTCAGGATATCCCTGCTTCAGCACAGTTGGCTCAATCAGTGGCTCAGTCTTTGACTGCCATATTACACAGCTTTATAGCACACCGTGGGTTAAAGAAGTGCAGAGCCAGTAAAACTACTCGCAGACAGCTTATTTGACCTTTTGGCTTTGCAAAGTGACGTGGAAGTGGTTGCAACCACACATTATATAGGTTACGGTGGGTAAAACCCTTGGCCGCACAGTGTACAGTAAATAAACATACATTAGCAAAACTGTAAAACAAATCTCCCACATACATGGCTAACACTGAGGGGGATTATCACCGAGAATCGCTAGAAATCCCGACATTTGCAAAACCAATAAAGAAGAAATTCTGTTTCCCAGAGAATTCCGAAAACCCTAATCCCCGTGTGCTTCACAAATATGCAGCTTTTCCCCCCAAAACATGAAAAATAAAAACTGGGAATTCAGCACAACATGATATTCCCATAATATATTATTACGGTGTACCAAGCCACAATGCCATCCAAGGGACCTCAATATTGTGTTAGGACGACCTCTTCCTAAAGGTCATTGCTAAGATTTTCAGGCAGCTTCATGGGAAGTCGTACTTCCTGCCATCTGTGAGTCTCCGAATCTGTCTGTAAATCTGCTGCTCACATTATCCCGTGAGCTATAATTAGGGGGACTCGGGGTTCACTGGATGAGATCCAGCTCTAGATGTGAGAGTTGTAAGAAAAACACGGAGAGTCCGTTCAAAGCTTTTTGAAGTGGGGTGTCCCCCGGAGCTGCTCCGTGACCCTTCGGTTCTCGAGTGACGAGACGTTCCGGTGTCCCCCGGAGCTGCTCCGTGACCCTTCGGTTCTCGAGTGACGAGACGTTCCGTCCACGGGGTAAGAATATTTGCCTGGTTGACACAGAATGGCTGCGATTTGGGTCTTGTCCCACAGCCAATAGGAAGCTTGGGAACGGGGTTTGGGGTAACACGGATGAGCTCTGAGAGACTCCCCAGATCAGGTAAGCTAATAAAAGGAGTAGAAATTGACAGGGAACTATGTAACCTCCATGTGATATATTGTAACAGATCGGGGAAGGTTTTATCAGAGCACCTGTCACTGTATCTCCTCTGTCACACGGAGGGAGCATCTTCCAGATATGTAACATTGTCTGGGTAATATAAACCGGTTGCGAGATGCTATACAAGGAGGAACGCTTACTGACAACACATTACACGGAACAAGAGGCGATACACACTTACACACATTAACACACTGATACATATACAGTACACACTGATACAAACACAGCACACATTAACACACTGATACACATACAGTACACACTGATACACATACACAGCACACATTAACACACTGATACACATACAGTACACACTGATACACACACACAGCACACATTAACACACTGATACACATACAGTACACACTGATACACACACACAGCACACATTAGCACACTGATACACATACAGTACACACTGATACACATACACAGCACACATTAACACACTGATACACCTACAGTACACACTGATACACATACACAGCACACATTAACACACTGATACACCTACAGTACACACTGATACTCATACACAGCACACATTAACACACTGATACACACACAGTACACACTGATACACACACACAGCACACATTAGCACACTGATACACATACAGTACACACTGATACACATACACAGCACACATTAACACACTGATACACCTACAGTACACACTGATACACATACACAGCACACATTAACACACTGATACACATACAGTACACACTGATACACACACATTAGCACACTGATACACATACAGTACACACTAACACACTGATACACACATATTAACACAGACACACACTTATACACGTAAATACATACAGTACACATCAACACACTGATATATGTACACACATACACGATGCACACATTAACAGACTGATTCACATACACACACAGTACACATTAACCCACTGATACACGTACATACACATTAACAAACTGATACACGTACATACACATTAACACACTGATACATGTACACACATACTGTACACACAGGCACTGATACACGTACACACATACTGTACACACAGGCACTGATACACATACACACAGGCACCGATACATGTTGTGACATAGCCCCAGAATATTAGGCAGCTGTGTGTCCGATTTAAAGCAGAAAGTGCAAAAAAGGGAAAAAATGATCCATTCCAGTTTCACATTTACTGAGACTGTGGGATGGAAACTCCAGGCCAGAGTTTACAGTGGTTCTGGTTTTCACCTCACCTGCGCTCCTAATTGAGGAAGAGGTATATATTGCAGTTGGGGTGGCTGCTTCAGTCTCTCTCTTAGAGCCTTGGAGGCTGGGAGAACGCTGCTCCCCAGGATTCAGTTCGGGGTAGATGTTCCCCCCACGTGTTGCAACATCTGAGGATCTATTGGGACGCTGTCCCCATCTGACAGCTAAGAACTCAATGTTATCTCTGTGTGTTATTTAAAGTTGGTAACTGGCTTACCCAGCAAACATTGCAGATAGGGATATGCATGTGAGTTAGACTCCTGACAGGAGTAGATGTTTATTTTTATGATTTATTTTGTTTCTTAAAGTGACAGGGTTTTAAATGTTTTGTGTCACTACTGGAAACCGCTGAAGGTGGAGGGCTGACTGCTCCTCATGTGTGTACAGGTGTTTTTCCATCTTCTCTACAAATTAAACCCTAGAAGACTGTCGCGAAGAGCCTGTGTAGACGGCAGCGCTACATAAAGGGAGGCGTTTGTCACAATGTACACACATACTGTACATACAGGCACTGATGCCCATACTGTACACATAGGCACTGATACATATACACACAGGCACTGATACACATACAGTACACACTAACACACTGATACACACATATTAACACAGACACACACTTATACACGTAAATACATACAGTACACATCAACACACTGATATATGTACACACATACACGATGCACACATTAACAGACTGATTCACATACACACACAGTACACATTAACCCACTGATACACGTACATACACATTAACAAACTGATACACGTACATACACATTAACACACTGATACATGTACACACATACTGTACACACAGGCACTGATACACGTACACACATACTGTACACACAGGCACTGATACACATACACACAGGCACCGATACATGTTGTGACATAGCCCCAGAATATTAGGCAGCTGTGTGTCCGATTTAAAGCAGAAAGTGCAAAAAAGGGAAAAAATGATCCATTCCAGTTTCACATTTACTGAGACTGTGGGATGGAAACTCCAGGCCAGAGTTTACAGTGGTTCTGGTTTTCACCTCACCTGCGCTCCTAATTGAGGAAGAGGTATATATTGCAGTTGGGGTGGCTGCTTCAGTCTCTCTCTTAGAGCCTTGGAGGCTGGGAGAACGCTGCTCCCCAGGATTCAGTTCGGGGTAGATGTTCCCCCCACGTGTTGCAACATCTGAGGATCTATTGGGACGCTGTCCCCATCTGACAGCTAAGAACTCAATGTTATCTCTGTGTGTTATTTAAAGTTGGTAACTGGCTTACCCAGCAAACATTGCAGATAGGGATATGCATGTGAGTTAGACTCCTGACAGGAGTAGATGTTTATTTTTATGATTTATTTTGTTTCTTAAAGTGACAGGGTTTTAAATGTTTTGTGTCACTACTGGAAACCGCTGAAGGTGGAGGGCTGACTGCTCCTCATGTGTGTACAGGTGTTTTTCCATCTTCTCTACAAATTAAACCCTAGAAGACTGTCGCGAAGAGCCTGTGTAGACGGCAGCGCTACATAAAGGGAGGCGTTTGTCACAATGTACACACATACTGTACACACAGGCACTGATGCCCATACTGTACACATAGGCACTGATACATATACACACAGGCACTGATACACATACACACATACTGTACACACAGGCACTGATACACATACACACATACTGTACACACAGGCACTGATACATATACACAGAGGCACTGATACACATACACACAGGTCCTGATATATATATTGTACATTCACAAGCATACAAACATGCACATATACCCACACACTATATACTGGTGCACTGCATGCTGCTGACACGGTAAGTAAGCCTGTGCCCTGTAGTGTATACGGATGGTGTTCCCATGTAGATAGATAGGTGCAGTTGGAGTGTAGAGGACTCTTACTTCAGCCTGATCTCATACAGCCCGGCGTCGCTCTCCTGCACGTTCCTCAGGATTAGGGTGAACACATCTTCGTTCTGCAGGACCTCACATCCGCCGCTCAGCTCCCGTCCGTCCTTCAGCCACTGGACGCGGGGAAAGGGATCCCCAGCAATGGCGCAGGAAATGAGCACGTTCTGCCCTGGAGCCGATGTCACAGGTTTCGGTTTGCTGATAAACCATGGCTGGATTCCCTCCTGGGGCTCTGCAGGAACAAGGTACGGGATTAACCAATCGGGATGCTCCATTCACTATGCATTATAAACCAAGGCCAACGACAGGTGGAAGAACCAGCACAACTGTCCCGGGGCCTGTGGCTACGGGGTGTCCATTCAGGCGTACTGGGGGCCTGTGGCTACGGGGTGTCCATCCAGGCGTACTGGAGGTAAGGCATGGTATCACAGTTGGGGTCATTGTCTAGTCTGCCGTCGGGCACCAGCTACTTTATAGAGGGCCACTAAACCTTCCCCTCTACTCCACAATCCTTTGGCCAACCCACTGTCCTGGGCACCGTACAAGGTGTCGACAGGCCTGACCAGGCCTTGAGATGAACCAATCAGAATGCTCCATTCACCATGTATTATAAACAAGGGTTGTAACTTGAACCAATCAGAATGCTCCATTCGCCATGTATTATAAACAAGGGTTGTAGCTTGAACCAATCAGAATGCTCTATTCAATATGCATTATAATTCAGGGCTACTTCTCCAATCACCGAACACTATATTTATTTATAAAACGTGTTACCAGGAAGTAATACAGTGATAGTTACCTCTTGTTTTCATGTATGTCCTGGGCACAGAGTTATGATGACAGATACATGGTTACAATACATGGTTACATTAAGTGAGCAGGGTATACATTATATACAATATATATGATGGCTTTGACATCTGCCAATCAGGATGCTTTATTCTGCAAGTAAACATATATATTTCAATGACGCATGGTGATATCAACTAATCCGAACGTTTATCAGTGGAATCTGCCTCCTCTTCCCACAGACGCGCAAACTCAACGAGATTCGTTTCACTCAACGTTTGGAAAAAGTTCTACAATTTGCAAAAAGGTCCCTCTAATTCTGACCAAAAAGTTCCTAAAATGCAGCTGGAATTTGACTAACTCCCATCGAACCCAAATCTTACAAATCTATTCTCAAACAATATCCAGACTATAAAATAGGACCTCCGCCCCTCCCCCTGTTCTCCCCCCCTCTATTCTCTCCCCCCCTCTTCTCCTCCCCTCTATTATCCCCCCCTTCCCCCCGTTCTCCCCCTCCCCCTCTTCTTCTCCTCTCACGGGATTTCTCTTTATAAAACGGTGTACATTTTTGGGCTGGAATAAGGACACATTTTGAATCGTTCATGAACTTGGGCAAAAAGTTCTCATATCTCTACAAAGGAGCCCTGTACGTTCTCTACGTACAGAATGTAGCTCAGTGGTACATGTCACAGCCCCTGAAGTACCCTGTAGGTGAGATCAGTTAGCTGTGCCTGTACCTCGGGACACGTCACTTACAGAATAAAGCCCTCTCAGTGGCAGAAGAAGAAATCTTACGGCTCAATCAGGTGAATGGGCTCTAAAGCAGGGGTGGGCAATTCCAGTCCTCAAGGGCCACCAACAGGGCAGGTTTTCAGGATAACCCAGCTTCAGCACAGGTGGTGCAGTCTTTGACTGAGCCACTGATTGAGCCAGCTGTGCTGAAGCAGGGATATCCTGAAAACCTAGCCTGTTGATGGCGCTTAAGGACTAGAATTGCCCCGTCCCCTGCTCTAAGGTGTCATGGCGTGAAACTGCTTGGTAAATATGGCCATTTCCCTCTCTGTGCAATGAAATTGTAAGCTCTGCAGATCAGGGACGCGTGTTGCATGAAGATGTAAGTTATTAGCTGTGTAGCCTTTTGTTGCCGAATTTTTTTACTCTCTTCGCTCCACTTTATTTCTGTATACCTCTTCCTTCTGAAAGTTGTAGAAAATGCAGTGAAAAGGACGTAAACCCAGAAGATGGGTGAAAGTCTCACCTTGTACAGTCAGGAGCGCCCCTGTCTTCGCTTGCCCCAGGTTATTCCAAGCTTCGCAGGTGTATGTTCCAGTGTCTTCCGGGAAAACCTCCTGGATGTACAAACTGTGCTCATTACCGCTCTGCTCAAAGTGGAAATCTTCTGTCTCCTGGATTTCCTTCCCGTTATGGAACCAGATGATCTCAGCTGAAGGGTTTGCTTAGAAATATATAGATATATATCTTTAGATTTATATCAATTGTATACATTTATATATCAACAACAAGAAGAATGTAAAGAGAGAATTCTGACCAACTTAAAGTTCACTTGCACAAAGTCCCTTATTTTATTTATTTTTCTAGTAAAATCCCTTGTTACGAGACATACACAGAGATTGTTGGGTCATTTTCCAGTATTGCCTGGAATGTAACACAGAGAACGGCAGAATCAAAGCATTCCAGGCGTGAGCAGCGAAATACGGTCACAACGCTCCCAAATTAATCATAGAATTAACCGGAGTGGTCTTCTTAGGCACTGATCTGTGTGCTTATACCAGGCAGGGCAGTAGGTTTGCAAACAAGATTATGATTTAGGTAATTATGGAAACTGGAAAAATAATAATAAAAATCAGATCTATAAAAAAAAAAAAAAAAGTCCAAGGCTTCCAGAAGCAGAAATTCAAAACTTTCAGAATCAATACAAAGAAAGATATATAACCCTATTTATAGGGAAACATTGGTAGAATTTGCCAATTTTAATAAAAAAAGATATAAAGAGAGCAATAGATCAAGAATATTGTAACAAGATAAGAAACACTATATGGGGGTGGGGAAAAAATACCCTATAGGTGAAATGACGAGTAGTAAAAGTGATACTTTTCCTAATAATGGCTTTAAAATGAGGAAAGGGAAAATGAAGGGATTTCCCTATCCCAGATAATATAAATAAGGCAACTTCCTCTGTCCTTAGAAAAACAGGCAGACTACAGTTGGGGATGAGCTGGAGATGAGTTCCCAAGCCAAGGAGACAATTATAAACGAATCAATAAGAGAAACGTCGCCATTAATAAAAAAAAGGACTTCCACATCTCAAAGAGGGAAGAGAGGAGGGGAAAAGAGGTGTACATCCTTTTCCAGGACCACAAGAGTGCACTTTATAGGGGATAAACCTTTGCTCCAGCTCATGAACCTAATTCTTGTAATATTTGTATTGATTTAAAGACGTTTGTCAGGAAATTAGCATTAAAGTGATACTTCCTGAAACACAAGCCCACGTGAGGAGACACAGGAGAGAAATAAATGATTATGGACTAAATTGGTAAGGATGAGATTGCTCTTCAAGATATACCACTTCGGAGAAACACTACAGAACTTTCCTGCAGGACCCAAAGCTAAATAAAATACTACCGAAAAGACCCGAAATGATCAATACTGGGGGAAAAACGCCAAGAAAGAGTTTGCTGCCGGTATTCCGAATAGTGGTATACACAAATGGAAGGAAACCTGGTTACGTAACTCAAAGGTTTCTTTACTGGCTCCAAAATGCAAATATTGCCTACTGCACGGGCGGCCAACTCCAGTCCTCAAGGGGCACCAACAGGTCAGGTATTCAGGATATCCCTGCTTCAGCATAGGTGGCTCAACCAGTGGCTCAGTCTTTGATTGCGCCACCTGTGCTGAAGCAGGGATATCTTTAAAACCTGACCTGTTGGTGGCCCTGGGGGACTGGAGTTGGCCACTCCTGGTCTACAGTATATGGCAAAAAAATCAAATCGGTTTAATTCCACCAACACAGGAACTCAATTTCAAGTTACAGATTGTATTCATTGTTATATATATATATATATACAGTGATATATCTGGTTGAGTGTCCACACGCCTGTGATAGTATGTGGGCCACACATAAAGACAATTAAAAAAGAGAATTGGTGAACATATAAATAATATATTCAAAGGGGTAGAAACTCACAGTTTGTCTAATCCCTTTAAAAAGGTTCACCAACAAACCCTGTGATATGATAGAAACTGTCACATATATAAAGGGATTCCGAAGGCGCAGGAGCGAAGCATGTTTCAGAGAAAGAGGAGCTCTTGAACAAGAGGTCGCTCTCTGAAGCGGGAGGGTGGCCGGTAAAGGGAAATGTGAGGACGTACTTCTTCATAGAAAGGGTGGTGGGTGCCTGGAACAGCCTCCCAGCAGAAGGGAATTCGAACATACTTGGGGTATGACAAGGCGATCCTGAATATAAAAAAAAAACCAGCTAAGGATCAGATAGGGTCTGAAGTTCTTCAGTAGAGCGGAAAATGGGCTGAGAAGGTCTTATTTGCCGGCAGATTGCATGTTTCTAGTACTTTCTCAGTCTGGAGATAAGCATCGTGGGTTGTTGTGACGTGTGGAGACTGCACGGAGATGGATTACCACTTGCTTTATCTCCTACTTCTTCTGGTGAGCAGCTCATGCCTGGCAGGGTCCCCAGACTCCCACCGATTCTTCACTGGATGCTTTAAAGGGGAATTGTACAAAGAAAAAACAGGTTTCCCAAAAAGGCAGGGGATTCGTTTAGGTTCCGATTCCAAATGCAAGAGCCCTAAATGACATCACAAATCCAAGATGGCTGTCTCCGGTCTGCGGGAAATAAGGGCCGCTATATACATTGCGTTATCTTTTTGTGTTAGTAATAGCGAGCTGCATTTTGCAAAGGGGGTTTAAGAGCAGCGAGGGGGTAAAGCATCTTCAGCACTAGAGGTAAGAGGTAATATATAACGGTCAGTTTACCTGACACTTCCACGGTCATTATAACCCGGCTTCCGTCCATAACCTGGAGATCGCTCAGACCCTTCAGAAAAACAGGCGCTGAGCTCTGGTTGGGAGGGATCGCTCTGGAACTTTCCAGCTTCTTGGCAGCCTTCTTTTCTGCAAATACAGATATGGAGGTGTAGTGGAATTGGGATTATTTCTCAGGCGCACGTCTGAGAAGCAGAGGCATGGAAAGATGTGAGGTCTCCCGTAGGTGACCTAACAATAGGGTTAAAGCGTCAGTCTCGCATAGGGCCAAAGTGATCTAATGACAGTAATGTGCTTTATAGGTTCAATTCAGTCCCATGTAGGGCAAAGTGACCTAAGGACATTGACAGGTTTACTCGATGTAGAATCTGTAAAGCAGCAGTTCCCCACAAATGGAAATGTTTTTTTTTAAACAATGCCTGAACCAGGGGTTTCCCAGATATTTATCGTTTTTATTGTGCTAAATATTTCTGTCGAACTACGAAAATGGCGGCAAGGGTCACCTATAGAAAGTTGTGATGTCATCTCCCGATAACATTGCAGCTTTTTAATTGGCTGCTGGGATTAGACCCGGCACTGCTGCCATTTTGTGTCTGACAGGCACTCACCTCCCCCCACCCCCCACCCACCCCACGCCCCGCACACACACCCCAGAGGAGGAGGAGTCTGGGGGTTACGAAGCCGCTCCCGAGGATCCAACGCTTCAAGTAAAATCACAAGAAAGAGGATCACAACGAGCGGTGTGGAGCGCGGCTTTAACTTAACGACAGTTATAGGTTTCATTGTTTCAGTCTCGTGTTACTCACAATGTATGGTAAGCATTTACCCAAACTCATTATTATTATTATTATTATTAATAAATTATAATAATAAGAAGCAGGGTTTTTTGTTACCATAAAGAAATGCTGAAATATACATGAGTTACATCCTGGGAAGGCACAAGGAGCTAAAGCTTCTCACAGACAAGAATGTAATCCATAACCAGGAATAGTAGTACCCCTACACCCCTACACCCATCCCCCCCTTTCATTTATACCAACGGGAACAGGAACCATCAACTTTGTGACAGAAAAAGGAAAGAAAATATTAGTTCAGTTGTACAGATTGCATAAGAAAGATCACAATCGCTGTGCACCACATTACAAGGGGCGTTCAGGGGCCCGTGTCTCTGTTTCACGTGTATTACTGGATAACTTGTTGCAACAGAAACTCTGAGGAATCATGGACAACACAATTTAATTCATAAAACCATATTCCTGGCAGGCGGGCGGGGGACTAAAGGGAGCTGCTGCTCTTTATGCGGCTGCTGGCACGGATATAGTTAGCGTGACTGAGAGACTGTAGTATGTCCAATAAATGCTGCTTTTTCTTTTCATTTGGGTCTGTGACCATTTTTGGAAATACATTCATTTTTTAGCCTTTAGTGCTACTTTGTGACAGGTGAACAATGCGTACGATTTCCACCTCACATTTCCCACTGAGAATGAGGGGGCGCATTTCTCAGCCCAAAAAGAAGCTTGTGTGATTCAGGGGGATGGTTAGGAGAGACATGGAGGGACAACGACAGTGTTAGCTATCCAAGGAAAGAGTCATGACTGGTATCCAATAATTCTGCTGGCCTGTATCATAAATAAATATTTATAAAGAATATTAATAAATAATGTTTTTTTCATAGAGCTGCATCAGGATTCTTGACTAATTCATTAAATTCCACTGGTAACATAATTATTCTCAGCGAGATATCATTAATCGCCGATCTGTTTATAGCCTCATCCTCTCCATCAGTAACTCTGTCACCATGTCCTGTCCCGGTCACACCTTCCCTCTGCCAACCCTTCTCTCTGCCACCCCTTCTCTCTGCCACCCATTCTCTCTGCCACCCATTCTCTCTGCCACCCATTCTCTCTGCCACCCATTCTCTCTGCCACCCATTCTCTCTGCCACCCCTTCTGTCTGCCCTCATAATAATTTTCAGGTCCATGTTCTTTGTCACCCAGAATCCCCCTCTCTCCTTCTCCGTCACAGTTTCCGTCTCCTCTGCTACTTCTCCCCAGAGACTGTTTGAATTTTCATGATTTTCTGGGCACAAGAATAAATTAGTATCTTTATACAGCGTATTTTACCAGTAATGGGAACAAAGTCAGGTAAATTAGGAAATGACTTAGATTTTCTATGATGCAAACTGATACAATGTTACCATTCTAACTAATATTCATTGTATTAATAATCTGCAGGGGGGTCGGCAGAACGGTCCTGCTCGCATCCTAAGATCCGGCTTCCAGTTTGACAGTAATACTTGGTATGGAAAAACCCAAGCATCGCTTTCACAGTAATGTATACACACTAAAAATACTGCCAGACTTTCCCACGCAATTCCACTCCTGAAATAGCCTCCTTTCTTTTCAACGGATCATCTTTATATCGCCGTTCTCACCCACTGAACTGAATGTACATGTGCACATATATCCTGCTAATTTTCAATCGTATATATGATTTAGCTCGGAGAGTCTCCACGGCATTTATTTGTCACAGTCAGCGCCAGAAGAACCTGCAAACCATTGCAGAACAGGCCAAGTACTGGCCACAGAGAATAACAGATTTGATGTACCAGTACTGTAGGTTCTGATAACTTGAAGCGGGCCAACAGAGTTCTTCATAGATGAAAGTGTCATGTACCGGGCTCTCTCCCTCCAGGACTCATGACGAAGAAACCTATGAGGTTTTGAGAGCTCTGTACACTAGAATTGCTTTATATGCAGAACGCCAATATTTGTCCAGTAAAATGTATCACATCGAGCAGCGAATCTGATAGAACTTGCCAATTAAGATGCGTGCAATTATAGTGATTATTATTTATACTGTAGGGCATTAACAGCTTTTGCACCACAATGAGCGTGAAGAACAGGAACAATAAAACACACAGGAAATACTATAACACTGATATAATATGCAGGGTGGGCCCTGCTCCGAGAGGCTTGTTACCACTCTACCTACTCCTGCTCCATGTGGACACTCCCCAAAACATCTCCGACACGGCAGCCATGAATCTAAATACCGGGTACATTAGCAGTAAATAGCACACTCCTAACGATTTACCTGGAATTTATGGAACAAACAACAACACATTTTTTGTACTTGACGGAGGAATCCATGGGGGTCTCTTATTTATTTTGTCTGTTTATTTAATATAATCCACTTTAGAGCGAGTGCTATTATGGGAAAACAGAGACCCTTATTAGTATTCTTCAGCGCTTGGAATACAGTGAAATACCGCATATAAATCCAAATGCAATGTCCCAACAAGATGAATTGGAGAGGGTAGTGGCCCAAAAGTCCAAACAGCTGTGGTCCTGAGGAATACCGCCTCAGCACGAGTCCTCCTGTTGTAAAACCAAAAAAACGCAGACCGCTGCGCAGTGCTCAGGCTGGTCAGCGACACTTTAAAGCAGGAAGGATTGCCGACTTACAAGATGATCTCGGATAAATTCAGTGGATATAATCTGTGCTTTACTCCCACGGCTTCTCTCCACGGACCCGACGTGGCGTTGACTTCCTCTGGGAAGCTGGACTCCATTTCTCTCAGTGTATGTGCACCACAGACAATAGTGCGATATTGCCACAACTTTACTAAAACAAATTCAAAAGAAGGCAGGATACACTTACAATGTATCGTGCCTAACCAAACAGTTACACAATGCCGCCCGCAGCAGGTACTCAATCGCCCGACTCAAAGCAGTGCTGGCTCAGCGTCTCTCTTTCCCACCATGGCCGCAAGTGGATGGACGCTTCCCGATGATGTCACTGCCTCCTCCGCACGGCCGATACACCCGATGATGGCATCCTTAAGCTCCGTCCAACGCGTTATGCCACCAATAGGTCAGGTTAAGGCTATATCTGCTTCAGCACAGGTGGCTCAATCAGTGGCTCAATCAATGACTGAGCACCTGTGCTGAAGCAGATATATCCTGAAAACCTGACCTGTTGGTGCCCTTGAGGACTGGAGTTGCCCGCCCCTGATGTAAGCAGTTGGTCCCATAAAAGTTTTGTTTCAAGGAAGACAAATAGTGAGTTCCATCTTTCAACAGTTTCTGGGGAACTCTACATTACGCGTCCAAAGCCGGCGTCACCCTGAGCTAATACCCCAAGTAACAGCGCATGCTGCTGCGGCAAAACAAAGGTCTGCCATGTTTTTTCTCAGCTGTTCTCAGCAGTTTAGCCTTTTCAGAAGAAAAGTTACTTTCTGGCCACTAGAGGGAGCTATAAAAGTAACATCAGACTGGTAGGGGGACTGGTTATTATCAGTAACTAGCTGAGAGACCCGGCGTTGCCCGGGATGTAAATGCGTAATACAGTAGGTCGTATTATTTATAAATCGTGGAACAATAGGTGACTATTTGTTGGAAAGGTTGGATAATAATGTTGAAAAGAAAGATGGAAGAAAATGTAATACGATGTTGTATAAAAATGGTTTATTGTAAACACACCACAGTACAATGTATATTTTGGTGACATAAGTGATGTGAAAATGTGAGGCGTGTGTCCTGCTAGGGTGTGAGCGTGTGTGAGGCGGCGGGTGGGTGTTCAGTACGGGTGGCGCGTGGGTAGTGAGTGCTGGCTGTGGGTCGGGGTCCTGCTAGGGTGTGAGGCGGCGGGTGTGTGGCGAGTGCGGGTGACAGCTGGTCAGTGATATTGTTGCGTAGGGGCAGGATGCGGCAGGTGTGTGTCGAGTATGTGGGGTGGGTGAGAGGCGGCGGGTGTGTGTCGAGTGTGGCAGGTCTGTTTAGTGCGTGCGGCGGCTGTGTGGCGCGGGGATGTGAGCGGTGGGCGGGTGAAAGGCAGAAGTGCGGGTGGGCGAAAGGCAGAGGCGGGAGGGCGGACGAAAGGCGTTGAAGGAGGGGAGGTGAGGTCGGAGGGGTGGTGGGGGGTGGTGAAGGGAGGTGAAGGGGGGCGAAGGGGAGGTCGGAGGGGAGGTGAGGGGGGGGGTGGTGAGGGGAGGTGAAGGGGGGTGGAGGGGAGGTGAAGGGGGGGCGGAGGGGAGGTGAAGAGGGGGTGAGGGGAGCTGAAGGAGGGGTGAGGGGAGGTGAAGGGGGAGAGGTGAAGGGGGGGTGACGGGAGGTGGAGGGGGTTGCCGGGAGGTGAAGGGAGGGGGGGGGTGACAGGAGGTGAAGGGAGGGGGGTGACAGGAGGCGAAGGGGGGGGTGGTGACAGAAGGTGAAGGGGGGGTGAAGGGAGGAAGGGAAGGGGGAGGTGGAGGAGAGGAAGGGGGAAGAGGGAGGTGGGGGTGGAGGGGAAGGGGGGAGGTGGGGGAAAGGGTGAAGGGGGGAGGTGGGGGAAAGGGTGAAGGGGGGGAGGTAAGGGTGAAGGGGGAGGGGTGAAGGGGGTAAAGGTGGGGGAGGGGAAAGGGGGGGAAAGGTGGGGGAGGAGGGAAAGGGGGAAAGAGGGGGGAAAGAGGGGTGAAGGGGGTGGAGGGGGGGAAGAGGGGAGAGGGTGGGATGGGGAAAGGGAGGGGGGATGGGGAAAGGGGGGAGGTGGAGGAGGGGAAGTGGGGAGGTGAGGAGGGTGAGGAGGGTAAGGGGGGAGGTGAGGAGGGGAAGGGGGGAGGTGGAGGAGGGTAAGGGGGGAGGTGGAGGAAGGGAAGGGGGGAGGTGGAGGAGGGGAAGGGGGGAGGTGGAGGAGGGGGGAGGTGGAGGAGGGGAAGGGGGGAGATGGAGGAGGGGAAGGGGGGAGGTGGTGGGAAGAGGGGGGAGGTGGTGGGAAGAGGGGGGAGGTGGTGGGAAGGGGGGAAGAGGGGGGAGGTGGTGGGAAGGGGGGAAGAGGGGGGAGGTGGTGGGAAGGGGGGAAGAGGGGGGAGGTGGTGGGAAGGGGGGAGGAGGGGGGAGGAGGGGGAGGTGGGAAGGGGGGAGGTGGTGGGAAGGGGGGGAGGTGGTGGGAAGGGGGGGGAGGTGGGAAGGGGGGGAGGTGGGAAGGGGGGGGAGGGTGGGAAGGGGGGGGAGGTGGTGGGAAGGTGGGAAGGGGGGGGTTGAAAGGGGGGGAGGTGGTGGGAAGAGGGGGGAGGTGGTGGGAGGTTGTAAGGGGGAGTGAAGGGAAGGTGAAGGGGGGTGAAGGTGGGGGTGGGGGTGAAGGGGGGTGAAGGTGGGGTGGAGGGGAGGTGAAGGGGGGGGTGGAGGGGAGGTTAAGAGGGGGGTGGAGGGGAGGTGAATGTGGAAGGGAGGGGAAGTGTAGTGAGGGGTGGGTAAGGGGAGGTGGAGGGGGGGTGGAGGGGGGGTGGAGGGGAGGTGGAGGGGGGGTGGAGGGGAGGTGGAGGGGATGTGGAAGGGAGGGGAAGTGTAGTGAGGGGTGGGTGAGGGGAGGTGAAGGCCGCTCACTCACCCGTCCGGCCGCTCACTCACCCGTCCGGCAGCTCCCACGTGGATCTGAGGCGGGAGGCAGCATGTTGTGGCCGCTCCCCCGCTGACTGTAGCGGCGCGGGGGGGGGGTGGAGGGGAAGTGAGTGAGGGGAGGTGATCACTCCGCTCCCCCGCTGACTGTAGCAGCGCCGGGGGGGGGGTGGAGGGGAAGTGAGTGAGGGGAGGTGATCACTCTGCTCCCCTGCTGAGTGTAGCGGCGCCGGGGGGGTGGATTGGAAGTGAGTGAGGGGAAGTGAGTGAGGTGATCACTCCGCTCCCCCGCTGAGTGTAGCGGCGCCGGGGGGGGGGGGTGGAGGGGAAGTGAGTGAGGGGAGGTGATCACTCCGCTCCCCCGCTGACTGTAGCGGCGCCGGGGGGGGGGTGGAGGGGAAGTGAGTGAGGGGAGGTGATCACTCCGCTCCCCCGCTGAGTGTAGCGGCGCCGGGGGGGGGGGTGGAGGGGAAGTGAGTGAGGGGAGGTGATCACTCCGCTCCCCCGCTGAGTGTAGCGGCGCCGGGGGGGGGTGGAGGGGAAGTGAGTGAGGGGAGGTGATCACTCCGCTCCCCCGCTGAGTGTAGCGGCGCCGGGGGGGGGGGGTGGAGGGGAAGTGAGTGAGGGGAGGTGATCACTCCGCTCCCCCGCTGAGTGTAGCGGCGCCGGGGGGGGGGGGTGGAGGGGAAGTGAGTGAGGGGAGGTGATCACTCCGCTCCCCCGCTGACTGTAGCGGCGCCGGGGGGGGTGGAGGGGAAGTGAGTGAGGGGGGGTGAAGGGGGGTGAGGGGACGTGAAGACCGCTCACTCACCCGTCCGGCAGCTCCCTCACCCGACCGGCAGCTCCCTCACCCGTCCGGCAGCTCCCACGTGGAGGGGGGGGGGGGTGAAAGCGCGGGAAACAGGGAGATGCGGAGGAAGAGGCGGAGCCTCCGGGACCGGTGGGGAAGAGAGCGGGAGATGTGCTGCTAACACTGTGAGCCCCGCTAATGTGTGTGTCAGTGTGTGTGTGTGTGTGTGTGTGTGTGTGTGTGTGTGTGTGTGTGTGTGTGTGTGTGTGTGTGTGTGTGTGTGTGACAGTGTGTAACACAGTGTGTGTGTGACAGTGTGTGGTTTTGTTTTTTTTTGTGGACCTTTGGCCCGTCACTCCGCCTCAGGCCAATGAGAGGTGTGGGGGGCGGGCCAAGGGGGTGGTGTGAGTGTGTGAGGCCAATGAGAGGTGTGCGGGGGCGGGCGGCCCAAGGGACCAATGAGATTGCCGCTAGGGACACCGGACATCCAGGCAGGCAAACATACAGTGCTTTCACTAATATAGTATAAGATACAGTATAACATATATATAATATACCTTGGTAAATTATAAAGAGAAGTATTTGGCTCATTCATCTCAAACTCAACATTTTATCACTTTCAGCTCCAATGTATCTCAAGTGTTGCCCATGGTAAATCTAATCAGGATCTGATGTTAGACTAAGGTTGATGAAAGATTTTGTATTACGTTTAAAACAGATCAGAATTTACAGTTATATCTAAATTTAAAAAAAGGCATCACCTAATACTGAAGTACTCTGTTACATCTGCAAATACTACAAGGTATATTACACTTCCAGCCAGTTTTAAACAAACTATTGATAAATTGATGGGCTTCTCCATAGCCGAATCTTAGGCCTCGGCCATGGTTACTGCTGGTGGGCGGAGGCGCGCTGAGGCTGAGGTCAGCCTCAGCGCGCCTTATTCAGCGCGCCGACCGGGGGCGTGTCGGGGGCGTGTCAGTGGGCGGGACAGTGACATCACGGAGCTTGTTCGCCCTCACTGGGCGAACCGCTCACGTGACCGACCCTGCGCGTAGATTTAAAATTTTCCTAAGACCTACGCTTCCGCGCGCTTGCGGAAGCGTAGGCGAGCCCCTACTAAAGCCGCTCTCATTGCGGCTGTAGGGGCTCACTGCAGAGCGGAAGCGCGCCTCAGCCTGCAAGCACTATCCATGGACGCAGCCTTAGAAACAATGGTCCGGTGTGTGGAACAAATTACATTGCCGCAAGTTCAACTCTGGAGTTCGAAACAAGTCTATTGTATATATACAAGGCGAGAAAATATTTGTGAACCCCAATAATAATTACGGAAACTCCATAGTTTTTCCATGATAACCTTGAATCAGAACCAGTCTTTTCTTAGATATCCAATAGGGTTTATATTAACCAATTCCATGTTTTTTGTAACAAAATGATGTATGAATTAGACAAACAATGAGTAATAAGGGTTAGGAAATGTGAAAAAGTAAATGAAACCCAGGTTTTATCAGCTAAATTAAAGGGGATAATTAGAATTAGGTGTTTAAATAATTAGGTAGATCTTCACGGGTGAGTTTGGGAGGCCCCCACCCTATATAAAGATCAGAAACGTTGTGAGTTTGTTCTTCACCATACAGGTGTGTGGAAACACGCCATGCCACGATCAAAATAAATATCTGAGGACCGCAGAAAAGCTGTTATTGATTCTCATCTGTCTGGAAAGAGCTGCAAAACCATTTCTAAGGATTTGGGGTTCCACCATTCCACTGTCAGACAGATAGTCTACAAATGGAGAAAATTCAAGACCACGGTCACTCTACCCAGGAGGGGTCGTCCTACCAAAATCTCTAAAAGAACAAACCGGCAAATCATCAAGGAAGTCACAAAGAATCCCAGAGTAAAATCCAAGGATCTGCAGGCCACTCTCGCCTTGGCTAATGTGAGTGTTCATGACTCAACTGTCAGAGAAAGACTGAACAAGAATGGTGTTCATGGAAGGATAGCCAGGAGGAAACCACTGCTTTCTAAAAAGAGACACAGTACATTACCATATGTCATAGGCCTGTCCCAGAGAGGTCACTGGAGTAGAAGAGAATTCCTGTGTTCTGATCTCAAAACACACCACTTTTGAATTCTGATTTTCTATTCAAACATGCCACATTTATGCCCAGACCTTCTTGCATTGAAACACACATAAAACCCACGCCTGTCGTAAATCAGACACTTGACATTTACGACTTGAAAGAAAAAAAACTTCTCTGTAACGTTCAAAGTCTGACCGACTATAGAAACACACAACGTTATTCCTATAATTCTTGGAATAACGTGAGTCATATCAATATGTTTAGGCGCGTTTGCTGAATGTAACAATACTAATGTTGGCCGTCCTTCTAAATTTGAGTGACAAATGGATATCTGTCCCTTGCCACCTTCCAAACTTGAAGGGTTTGGCCTTATTGCCTCCGTTTAATTGCAATCGTTTAGAATATCTATACGTTATTCTTCAGAATAAATGTTATCCCATGAGATCCTCGTTTTTAATATAGCCCTACAGCTAAATGGTGACCTGTTTGTCGCCTCTATCTGTGAAGCACAGGGGATATTTCAAGAATATTACAGTTTTCTTTGAGGCTGACAGCCCAGGCTCTGGCTATCATCAACAGCCTTCTAACCTGTACATATTTCACTTTTAGTGGGCCATCAGTAATAGGGTCTTGACCTGTCATAAACCCAATTATTGTATTTTTAACACAATTTCTAATCAACGCTATCCCGAGGTACCAGATTGATTAAAATACTTAATATCACACATCGTGTTTATTAAATGGAGTAATAGGAGTTATAAGGAGCGGTTATATGGGGTAGTATGAGGAGTTATAGAGAACGTTTATATGGGTCAATGGGAGGAGTTATAAGGTGTAGTTATATGGGGCAATGGCAGGAGTTATAGGGAGAAGAACGGTTATATGGGTCAATGGAAGGAGTTATAAGGTGTAGTTATATGGGGCAATGGCAGGAGTTATAGGGAGAAGAACGGTTATATGGGGCAATGGCAGGAGTTATAGGGAGCAGTTATATGGGGCAATGGGAAGAGTTATTGGGAGAGGTTATAGGAGAAGTTATAGGGAGCAGTTACAGTATATGAAGCAATAGGAGGAGTTATATGGAGCAAGTTGAGGAGTTATAGAGAGCAGTTATATGGGGCATTAGGAAGAGTTATAGAGAGCCGTTATATGGGGCATTAGGAAGAGTTATAAGGAGCGGTTATATGGGGCATTAGGAATAATTATAAAGAGCGGTTATATGGTGCATTAGGAAGAGTTATAGGGAGGGGTTATATGGGGCATTAGGAATAATTATAAAGAGCGGTTATATGGGGCATTAGGAAGAGTTATAGAGAGCAGTTATATGGGGCATTAGGAATAATTATAAAGAGTGGTTATATGGGGCATTAGGAAAAGTTATAGGGAGGGGTTATATGGGGCATTAGGACTAGTTATAGGGAGTGTTTATATGGGGCATTAGGAAGAGTTATAAGGAGCGGTTATATGGGGCATTAGGAATAATTATAAAGAGCGGTTATATGGTGCATTAGGAAGAGTTATAGGGAGTGTTTATATGGGGCATTAGGAAGAGTTATAGAGAGCGGTTACATGGGGCATTAGGAAGAGTTTTAAGGAGCGATTATATGGGGCATTAGAAAGAGTTGTAGAGAGCGGTTATATGGTGCATTAGGAATAATTATAAAGAGTGGTTATATGGGGCATTAGGAAGAGTTATAGGGAGGGGTTATATGGGGCATTAGGAAGAGTTATAGAGAGCGGTTATATGGGGCATTAGGAATAATTATAAAGAGTGGTTATATGGGGCATTAGGAAGAGTTATAGGGAGGGGTTATATGAGGCATTAGGACTAGTTATAGGGAGTGGATATATGGGGCATTAGGAAGAGTTATAGAGAGCGGTTACATGGGGCATTAGGAAGAGTTATAGAGAGCGGTTACATGGGGCATTAGGAAGAGTTATAAGGAGAGGTAATATTGAGAAGACAGGAATCACTGCAGAAATGATCAATGCTATGGTAATTGCATTACAAACAAATAATGTAATGAATTGGGATGCTATGCAAAGCACTGCGTACATTTACTGAGTTTATAAGTAGTTATTATTAGATTTTGGAAACTGGCTGAGTTCCCTTTCCACAAGCCAGGCTCGGAGATGTTCCCCGTCTGTGTGACAGGCTCTCACACGCAGCCCACACATCTCACAGAGAGGCAAAAATAAACTCAGACTTCTTCTTTTTTTTATCCATACACCAGAAGAAAGACTTCCACTGGAAAAACAGAAGAATTCCGCAATAAAACAGCAGGAGAGATTATCTATGGTGCCCGGAGCTTTCCTCCCAGAATCCTTTCCGAGTCACGGTAAGTATAGCATTGCAGAGGCCTCACGCGATCCCCCGGCATTTAATTTAAAGCCTCAGGGAAGAGCGCAGGGCGTCTGCAACAGCCCGCCCCCCCCTGAAAAATCTCTTGCACCCCCTGGGGGGAGCGCTCCCCACTTTGCGCACCGCTGTCATAGAGGATTTAATTTCTTCACTGACTAAAAAGTCAATATTGTGCAGTTGTCATTTCGAGCAGTGAAGGGGTTAACACAGAGATTCTCAACTCCAGTCCTCTAGGGCCACCAACAGGTCAGGTTTTAAGGATATCTGTGCTACAGCATAGGTGGCTCAAAGATTGAGCCATCTGTGCTGAAGCAGGGATGTCCTTAAAACCTATTTTTCTTTTGAAGGAGAATTCTCCAGCCCACTGGGACAGCCATGGGGACATGTTTTGCCCCCAATTATGCGGGACTCTTTATGGGGAAATGGGAGATGGAATTCATTTGGCGCCCGAATGAGTTTAGCAAATATTTAAAATATTATCGAAGATATATAGATGATATCTTGATTTTCTGGGCTGGGTCTCCTCGTTACTTGAGTAGATTCAATAACTATCTGAATGATAACGGTAGGAATCTTGTACTAAGTGGGGAGAATCATAAAAGTGAGATGAACTTCTTGAATCTCAATTTGAAAATTGTGAACAATAATATCAGTACAACATTTTTTTTTTTTTTAAAGTTGATGTCAACTCATACTTTGATTATCAGAGCGATCATTCAAACCAATGGCTTAATAATATTCCATATGTCCAAGTACTATGAGTTCGTAGGAATTGCTCTCAGGTATCAGATTTTGACGAACAATCTGGAGTTATAGCCAAGAGGTTAATCAACAAAGGGGTATGATAAACAACTAATTGATAAATCCATTAAGAATAGTAGGAACTACCCCAGGGAACAACTTTTAATCCCCAAAGAAAGGGAAAAAAATTCACAACAGTGAATGAGGGTGAAGATAAACCACTATTCACTACAAGGTTCTGTGACCAAGAAATGAAAATCCGAAAGATTCTGCAGAAACATTGGGGTGACCTCCAAATGGACCAGATAATCTTACCAGATACGATTACAACAAAACCGAAAATAGACGTTAGGGAAGCCAAAAATCTAAAAAATAAAACATCTTGGCTCCAAGTGTTTTGAAAAAAGATACTTTAAATATATCCTCAAATGGGATTTTTTTGCAAAAACCAATAGGGAAGTACACATGGGAAACGTGTGATGTGTCAGTACATGTCACGCGATAAATGCATGCGTGATATGAAAACTAGAAATGAACACAAAATCACACAATTCATCGACTGCCTTAGCACATTTGGGGTTTATATCATTGACTGCCCGTGCAATTTCAGGTATGTCGTATAACTATGAGACCCCTCAAAACGAGGATTGGTGAACATGTCAATGGGATCGAAACTGCTCAGCGCAACCTTTAGAAAGGTAAAAAGATACATCATTTAGCGCGGCATTTTGTGACCCACCATGAAGGCGAACCTGATGGATTGCGCTTCAGGTGTATTGAGGTAGTTCCAAGAGATCCTGGAACAGGAGACGAGAGCTCAAACTCCTTCAAAGACAACAATTCTGGATCTGCACACAAGGTAGTAAAGCACCTGGGGGTCTGAACGAATTAATAGAACTGGCCCGTTTTCTGAAATAGGATGTGCTGTGGCTCTACTTCATCGACACCTGATCGTGTGTGTGTGTGTGTGTGTGTGTGTGTGTGTGTGTGTGTGTGTGTGTGTGTGTGTGTGTGTGTGTGTGTGTGTGTGTATATATATATATTTGTTTGTTTTCAATTATTGGTTCTTAGTATAATGCTAATTATTAACTAGTATGTAGAACCAGCTATCCATCTACCTAACATATATTCCCTTTTAGAATACGTTATATTTTGTAGGTTCAGATGTAACTAGGATGAGTAATTTAAGACATTGTACCAATAATGACTTCTCATTCGTCTTTCCTAAAGAGAGGATACGAATAACTTTTTACTTTTGCCATCATGTTATTATTGCCCACGGTTGATCACTAGTATATTAATAATAATGTACTGTAGATCATATAAATCTAGAATTGATGTGTTTATGTTTTTCTACTAGTGGCACTCTCTGTCTCCGTGATTTGAGAAGAGAGTAAGGTATTTCATGTTATCATATATGAACACTGTTCATCTGGGCTGTATTCATATACAACCTTCACGTTATTCATTACTACAGGTACTCCTCGCTATCCAACGTTTCACTTTACAACGAATGGCGTATCCAACGCTTTACAAAGCAACCCTAAGGGCCGTTATCAAACGCCAGAATGCGTTATCCAGCGCTCACTGCCACTGATTAACATGGGACTCACTTTACTACGGTTTCACTATCCAGCGCCACTTCTAGAGCGGGTTTTCCGTTGGATAACCGAGGACCGCCTGTATTTTTTTATATATATTTTTTAGATATTAATGTTTTAGTTGTAATTGTATGTTAGATTATTATATGCCATTTTTTGCTCTTATGACCTGTTTAGTATATGTGGGTTTTTTACTTTACATTGTTGTTTTATAGTGCACATTTATGTTTGTTGTCACATGTCATTTTGTCATACTGTACATATTTGTTCTCATCAATCATTTGTTGCTTTATATGTATGTATATTTATATGTGCTTTGTCATCATTCACTTGTCCGTGGCTTGGCAGTGATTGATTTCACTAATTGGAAGGCTTTCTACTATACCCGGTACTGATCCTGATTGGCTGGAGGCTAACTCCTCCTTGGTATTTAAGACCAGCCCTAGAATCCATTAGACAAACCCCCTGATGAAGCGTCATTTGACGCGAAACGCATTGAGGCGAGGTCATCATGTAGCTACATGACGAAGGGCGCCTGGAAGCTAACATCCCCCCATCTCCATGAGGACGTCAACTCCAATTGCATCCACCGCTTTAAACAACTTGCTGGTTGGACTGTATTCCAATTTCTACCTTAGACTGAGAGCTTGCGGGATTCGAACCCCGACCCCCGTGGCAGCGCCCTTTCGGGTGTGCGGGTGACAGCGCCCTTTCGGGTGTGCGGGTGACTGGATCTACGTGACCCTATTTTATAATGTAAGTCTTCTTTAGTCTCATTTTTAAACGTTATTGTGTTTTTCCTTTTTTGTTTTATATGTCCTGGTTTATCCCGCCGATCACGGGAGAATAGGCGCCGCAGAGGGACACGCTTGGACTCAACAGAGATTGCTGGGACAGCGCACACTCTTATTCCCTTCTATCGTTAAAACCTGACCTGTTTGGGGGTCTTGAGGACTGGAGTCGAGAACCCCTAGGTTAACGGAAGACGATTTGTCCCACATGTGTTTTTCCTGCTTGACACTGAACTCTCACATGATATTGGTTCTTTGATCTTTATTTAGCATTTTCCACCCCGAAAAGCCTCTTTTCAGGTTTTTTTTCCCCCAGCGTTTTTAAGATTTTATTTATCATTTTGCTGTATTACTCCAGCGAACCATTGCTGCTGGCCGGCTGTTCCACCCATCTACTACTTTTTTTAAGCAGTGAATGATTTTTTTGCCCATCTCCCTATACTATATATCAGTCCTCCCTGTAGAGAATGCGTTGTTGGCCGTCTGGCCGTGAGACGCTTCATCACATTGATGGAGATCAGACGTGATTTGGCACAGATGTTTTCCGGGGACAGCGTGTGCAATTACTGCCCATAGAGGCTGTGATGGCAGATACAGTAGACAACTTTAAGGCAAGGTGTAAAACCCGCGGCCGCATATGGTCGGTTTTAACCCACGCAGATTCGCCAGAACTGCCGCTGGATACAACCCGCTGGCGGACTCTTAAGAACGGTTTGGGGAATCCGCGGAGTGTATTGCCAATAATAAAATATCAGCGAAATCGCCCTTTTTTGGAGATTGATCCGCTGAAATCCGCGGAGCAAAGGAACCGGCCCAACTGCTGCGGTTCCCAATTCACCCCAAAAACTCGCCCATCTCCAGCTGAACCTCTGTATTTGAAAGGAACGGTATACAGAGATATGCTGAATAACTTGCATAGGAAGTGCAGTGATCCGGGGAGAATTGGCATTGTCATTATGGGGGTGGAAGGGGTGGTCTCCCCAACAGATATTTTATTGCTAGCTTCCTTTGGGTCAATAAAACTGTAAATAGGATTCCAATTAGAGCGTTCCAGTGGTTCAGCTCCACGAACACGTCTCCCCCTGTGTATAATGGCCACCAGTGATCTCAGGGCACCCACAGGAAATACATTTGTTACTTTGAAATCTGCAAACCCGCTGTTTAGTCTTTAACTAAAGTATGGGAAGAATCCCTGGCAGGGCCTCCGGAAGCATGTGAATTAATACTGCCTAACCTGGCGCTCACCGATCGGCTTACCATGTATGGTGTTTCAGGGTTACTTTGGCTCTGAGGAGCCGTAAGCCGCGCAGGCTGAGACTTAACTCCTCGATAACCGTCTCGTGAGCAGAACCACAAACGTGGAGATGTTTTCTACACTTCTCTCAGTCCTTGTATCCCCTTAAACTGTCAGTGTGGCCTGCAGCACATTACAGAGCAACACGGTAACATGCAGCACATTACAGAGCAACACGGTAACATGCAGCACATTACAGAGCAACACGGTAACATGCAGCACATTACAGAGCAACACGGTAACATGCAGCACATTACAGAGCAACACGGTAACATGCAGCACATTACAGAGCAACACGGTAACATGCAGCACATTACAGGGCAACACGGTAACATGCAGCACATTACATAGCAACACGGTAACATGCAGCACATTACAGAGCAACACGGTAACATGCAGCACATTACAGAGCAACACGGTAACATGCAGCACATTACAGAGCAACACGGTAACATGCAGCACATTACAGAGCAACACGGTAACATGCAGCACATTACAGAGCAACACGGTAACATGCAGCACATTACAGAGCAACACGGTAACATGCAGCACATTACAGAGCAACACGGTAACATGCAGCACATTACAGGGCAACACGGTAACATGCAGCACATTACAGAGCAACACGGTAACATGCAGCACATTACAGAGCAACACGGTAACATGCAGCACACTACAGAGTAACACGGTAACATGCAGCACATTACAGAGCAACACGGTAACATGCAGCACATTACAGAGCAACACGGTAACATGCAGCACATTACAGAGCAACACAGGAACATGCAGCACATTACAGAGCAACACGGAAACATGCAGCACATTACAGAGCAACACGGTAACATGCAGCACATTACAGAGCAACACGGTAACATGCAGCAGCACATTACAGAGCAACACGGAAACATGCAACACATTACAGAGCAACACGGTAACATGCAGCAGCACATTACAGAGCAACACGGTAACATGCAGCACATTACAGAGCAACACGGTAACATGCAGCACATTACAGAGTAAAACGGTAACATGCAGCACATTACAGAGCAACACGGTAACATGCAGCACATTACAGAGCAACACGGTAACATGCAGCACATTACAGAGCAACACGGTAACATGCAGCACACTACAGAGTAACACGGTAACATGCAGCACATTACAGAGCAACACGGTAACATGCAGCACATTACAGAGCAACACAGTAACATGCAGCACGTTACAGACCAACACGGTAACATGCAGCACGTTACAGAGAAACACGGTAACATGCAGCACATTACAGAGCAACACGGTAACATGCAGCACATTACAGAGCAACACGGTAACATGCAGCACATTACAGAGCACACGGTAACATGCAGCACATTACAGAGCAACACGGTAACATGCAGCACATTACAGAGCAACACGGCAACATGCAGCACATTACACAGTAACACGGTAACATGCAGCACATTACAGAGCAACACGGTAACATGCAGCACATTACAGAGCAACACGGTAACATGCAGCACATTACTGAGCAACACGGTAACATGCAGCACATTACAGAGCAACACGGTAACATGCAGCACATTACAGAGCACACAGTAACATGCAGCACATTACAGGGCAACACGGTAACATGCAGCACATTACAGAGCAACACGGAAACATGCAGCACATTACAGAGCAACACGGTAACATGCAGCACATTACAGAGCAACACGGTAACATGCAGCACATTACAGAGCAACACGGTAACATGCAGCACATTACAGGGCAACACGGTAACATGCAGCACATTACAGAGCAACACGGTAACATGCAGCACATTACAGAGCAACACGGTAACATGCAGCACATTACAGAGCAACACGGTAACATGCAGCACATTACAGAGCAACACGGTAACATGCAGCACATTACAGAGCAACACGGTAACATGCAGCACATTACAGGGCAACACGGTAACATGCAGCACATTACATAGCAACATGGTAACATGCAGCACATTACAGAGCAACACGGTAACATGCAGCACATTACAGAGCAACACGGTAACATGCAGCACATTACAGAGCAACACGGTAACATGCAGCACATTACAGAGCAACACGGTAACATGCAGCACATTACAGAGCAACACGGTAACATGCAGCACATTACAGAGCAACACGGTAACATGCAGCACATTACAGAGCAACACGGTAACATGCAGCACATTACAGAGCAACACGGTAACATGCAGCACATTACAGGGCAACACGGTAACATGCAGCACATTACAGGGCAACACAGTAACATGCAGCACATTACAGAGCAACACGGTAACATGCAGCACATTACAGAGTAAAACGGTAACATGCAGCACATTACAGAGCAACACGGTAACATGCAGCACATTACAGAGCAACACGGTAACATGCAGCACATTACAGAGCAACACGGTAACATGCAGCACATTACAGAGCAACACGGTAACATGCAGCACATTACAGAGTAACACGGTAACATGCAGCACATTACAGAGCAACACGGTAACATGCAGCACATTACAGAGTAAAACGGTAACATGCAGCACATTACAGAGCAACACGGTAACATGCAGCACATTACAGAGCAACACAGTAACATGCAGCACATTACAGAGCAACACAGTAACATGCAGCACATTACAGAGCAACACGGTAACATGCAGCACATTACAGAGCAACACGGTAACATGCAGCACATTACAGAGCAACCCGGTAACATGCAGCACATTACAAAGCAACACGGTAACATGCAGCACACTACAGAGCAACACGGTAACGTGCAGCAGCACATTACAGAGCAACACGGTAACATGCAGTACATTACCGTGTTGCTCTGTAATGTGCTGCATGTTACCGTGTTGCTCTGTAATGTGCTGCATGTTACCGTGTTGCTCTGTAATGTGCTGCATGTTACTGTGTTGCTCTGTAATGTGCTGCATGTTACCGTGTTGCTCTGTAATGTGCTGCATGTTACTGTGTTGCTCTGTAATGTGCGGCATGTTACCGTGTTGCTCTGTAATTTGCTGCATGCTACCGTGTTACTCTGTAATGTGCTGCATGTTACCGTGTTACTCTGTAGTGTGCTGCATGTTACCGTGTTACTCTGTATTGTGTTGCATGTTACCGTGTTACTCTGTAATGTGCTGCATGTTACCGTGTTACTCTGTAATGTGTTGCATGTTACCGTGTTGCTCTGTAACGTGCTGCATGTTACCATGTTACTCTGTAATGTGCTGCATATTACCGTGTTACTCTGTAATGTGTTGCATGTTACTGTGTTGCTCTGTAATGTGCTGCATGTTACCGTGTTACTCTGTAATGTGCTGCATGTTACCGTGTTGCTCTGTAATGTGCTGCATGTTACCGTATTGCTCTGTAATGTGCTGCATGTTACCGTGTTACTCTGTAATGTGCTGCATGTTACCGTGTTGCTCTGTAATGTGCTGCATGTTACCGTGTTGCTCTGTAATGTGCTGCATGTTACCGTGTGCTCTGTAATGTGCTGCATGTTACCGTGTTGCTCTGTAATGTGCTGCATGTTACCGTGTTACTCTGTAATGTGCTGCATGTTTCCGTGTTACTCTATAATGTGCTGCATGTTACTGTGTGCTCTGTAATGTGCTGCATGTTACCGTGTTGCTCTGTAATGTGCTGCATGTTACTGTGTTGCTCTGTAATGTGCTGCATGTTACCGTGTTACTCTGTAATGTGCTGCATGTTACCGTGTTACTCTATAATGTGCTGCATGTTACTGTGTGCTCTGTAATGTGCTGCATGTTATCGTGTTGCTCTGTAATGTGCTGCATGTTACCGTGTTGCTCTGTAATGTGCTGCATGTTTCCGTGTTGCTCTGTAATGTGCTGCATGTTCCTGTGTTGCTCTGTAATGTGCTGCATGTTACCATGTGCTCTGTAATGTGCTGCATGTTACCGTGTTGCTCTGTAATGTGCTGCATGTTACCGTGTTGCTCTGTAATGTGCTGCATGTTACTGTGTTGCTCTGTAATGTGCTGCATGTTACCGTGTTACTCTGTAATGTGCTGCATGTTACCGTGTTGCTCTGTAATGTGCTGCATGTTACCGTATTGCTCTGTAATGTGCTGCATGTTACCGTGTTACTCTGTAATGTGCTGCATGTTACCGTGTTGCTCTGTAATGTGCTGCATGTTACCGTGTTGCTCTGTAATGTGCTGCATGTTACCGTGTGCTCTGTAATGTGCTGCATGTTACCGTGTTGCTCTGTAATGTGCTGCATGTTACCGTGTTACTCTGTAATGTGCTGCATGTTTCCGTGTTACTCTATAATGTGCTGCATGTTACTGTGTGCTCTGTAATGTGCTGCATGTTACCGTGTTGCTCTGTAATGTGCTGCATGTTACTGTGTTGCTCTGTAATGTGCTGCATGTTACCGTGTTACTCTGTAATGTGCTGCATGTTACCGTGTTACTCTATAATGTGCTGCATGTTACTGTGTGCTCTGTAATGTGCTGCATGTTATCGTGTTGCTCTGTAATGTGCTGCATGTTACCGTGTTGCTCTGTAATGTGCTGCATGTTTCCGTGTTGCTCTGTAATGTGCTGCATGTTCCTGTGTTGCTCTGTAATGTGCTGCATGTTACCATGTGCTCTGTAATGTGCTGCATGTTACCGTGTTGCTCTGTAATGTGCTGCATGTTACCGTGTTGCTCTGTAATGTGCTGCATGTTACTGTGTTGCTCTGTAATGTGCTGCATGTTACCGTGTTGCTCTGTAATGTGCTGCATTTTACCGTGTTGCTCTGTAATGCGCTGCATGTTACCGTGTTGCTCTGTAATGTGCTGCATGTTACTGTGTGCTCTGTAATGTGCTGCATGTTATCGTGTTGCTCTGTAATGTGCTGCATGTTACCGTGTTGCTCTGTAATGTGCTGCATGTTTCCGTGTTGCTCTGTAATGTGCTGCATGTTCCTGTGTTGCTCTGTAATGTGCTGCATGTTACCATGTGCTCTGTAATGTGCTGCATGTTACCGTGTTGCTCTGTAATGTGCTGCATGTTACCGTGTTGCTCTGTAATGTGCTGCATGTTACTGTGTTGCTCTGTAATGTGCTGCATGTTACCGTGTTGCTCTGTAATGTGCTGCATGTTACCGTGTTGCTCTGTAATGCGCTGCATGTTACCGTGTTGCTCTGTAATGTGCTGCATGTTACCGTTTTACTCTGTAATGTGCTGCATGTTACCGTGTTGCTCTATAATGTGCTGCATGTTACCGTGTTGCTCTGTAATGTGCTTCATGTTACCGTGTTGCTCTGTAATGTGCTGCATGTTACCTTGTTGCTCTGTAATGTGCTGCATGTTACCGTGTTGCTCTGTAATGTGCTGCTTGTTACTGTGTTGTAACATGCAGCAGCACATTACAGAGCAACACGGTAACATGCAGTACATTACCGTGTTGCTCTGTAATGTGCTGCATGTTACCGTGTTGCTCTGTAATGTGCTGCATGTTACCTTGTTGCTCTGTAATGTGCTGCATGTTACCGTGTTGCTCTGTAATGTGCTGCTTGTTACTGTGTTGTAACATGCAGCAGCACATTACAGAGCAACACGGTAACATGCAGTACATTACCGTGTTGCTCTGTAATGTGCTGCATGTTACCGTGTTGCTCTGTAATGTGCTGCATGTTACCGTGTTGCTCTGTAATGTGCTGCATGTTACCGTGTTGCTCTGTAATGTGCTGCATGTTACCGTGTTGCTCTGTAATGTGCTGCATGTTACTGTGTTGCTCTGTAATGTGCGGCATGTTACCGTGTTGCTCTGTAATTTGCTGCATGCTACCGTGTTACTCTGTAATGTGCTGCATGTTACCGTGTTACTCTGTAGTGTGCTGCATGTTACCGTGTTACTCTGTAATGTGTTGCATGTTACCGTGTTACTCTGTAATGTGCTGCATGTTACCGTGTTACTCTGTAATGTGTTGCATGTTACCGTGTTGCTCTGTAACGTGCTGCATGTTACCATGTGCTCTGTAATGTGCTGCATATTACCGTGTTACTCTGTAATGTGTTGCATGTTACTGTGTTGCTCTGTAATGTGCTGCATGTTACCGTGTTACTCTGTAATGTGCTGCATGTTACTGTGTTGCTCTGTAATGTGCTGCATGTTACCGTATTGCTCTGTAATGTGCTGCATGTTACCGTGTTACTCTGTAATGTGCTGCATGTTACCGTGTTGCTCTGTAATGTGCTGCATGTTACCGTGTTGCTCTGTAATGTGCTGCATGTTACCGTGTGCTCTGTAATGTGCTGCATGTTACCGTGTTGCTCTGTAATGTGCTGCATGTTACCGTGTTACTCTGTAATGTGCTGCATGTTTCCGTGTTACTCTATAATGTGCTGCATGTTACTGTGTGCTCTGTAATGTGCTGCATGTTACCGTGTTGCTCTGTAATGTGCTGCATGTTACTGTGTTGCTCTGTAATGTGCTGCATGTTACCGTGTTACTCTGTAATGTGCTGCATGTTACCGTGTTACTCTATAATGTGCTGCATGTTACTGTGTGCTCTGTAATGTGCTGCATGTTATCGTGTTGCTCTGTAATGTGCTGCATGTTACCGTGTTGCTCTGTAATGTGCTGCATGTTTCCGTGTTGCTCTGTAATGTGCTGCATGTTCCTGTGTTGCTCTGTAATGTGCTGCATGTTACCATGTGCTCTGTAATGTGCTGCATGTTACCGTGTTGCTCTGTAATGTGCTGCATGTTACCGTGTTGCTCTGTAATGTGCTGCATGTTACCGTGTTGCTCTGTAATGTGCTGCATGTTACCGTGTTGCTCTGTAATGTGCTGCATGTTACCGTGTTGCTCTGTAATGCGCTGCATGTTACCGTGTTGCTCTGTAATGTGCTGCATGTTACCGTTTTACTCTGTAATGTGCTGCATGTTACCGTGTTGCTCTATAATGTGCTGCATGTTACCGTGTTGCTCTGTAATGTGCTTCATGTTACCGTGTTGCTCTGTAATGTGCTGCATGTTACCTTGTTGCTCTGTAATGTGCTGCATGTTACCGTGTTGCTCTGTAATGTGCTGCTTGTTACTGTGTTGCTCTGTAATTTGCTGCATGTTACCGTGTTGCTCTGTAATGTGCTGCATGTTACCGTGTTGCTCTGTAATGTGCTGCTGCATGTTACCGTGTTGCTCTGTAATGTGCTGCATGTTACCGTGTTACTCTGTAATGTGCTGCATGTTACCGTGTTGCTCTGTAATGTGCTGCATGTTACTGTGTTGCTCTGTAATGTGCTGCATGTTACCGTGTTGCTCTGTAATGTGCTGCATGTTACCGTGTTGCTCTGTAATGTGCTGCATGTTACCGTGTTGCTCTGTAATGTGCTGCATGTTACCGTGTGCTCTGTAATGTGCTGCATGTTACCGGGTTGCTTTGTAATGTGCTGCATGTTACCGGGTTGCTCTGTAATGTGCTGCATGTTACCGTGTTGCTCTGTAATGTGCTGCATGTTACCGTGTTGCTCTGTAATGTGCTGCATGTTACCGTGTTACTCTGTAGTGTGCTGCATGTTACCGTGTTGCTTTGTAATGTGCTGCATGTTACCGTGTTGCTCTGTAGTGTGCTGCATGTTACCGTGTTGCTCTGTAATGTGCTGCATGTTACCGTGTTGCTTTGTAATGTGCTGCATGTTACCGTGTTGCTCTGTAATGTGCTGCATGTTACCGTGTTGCTCTGTAATGTGCTGCATGTTACCGTGTTACTCTGTAGTGTGCTGCATGTTACCGTGTTTCTCTGTAATGTGCTGCATGTTACCGTGTTGCTTTGTAATGTGCTGCATGTTACCGTGTTGCTCTGTAATGTGCTGCATGTTACTGTGTTGCTCTGTAATGTGCTGCATGTTACCGTGTTACTCTGTAATGTGCTGCATGTTACCGTGTTACTCCGTAATGTGCTGCATGTTACCGTGTTGCTCTGTAATGTGCTGCATGTTACCGTGTTGCCCTGTAATGTGCTGCATGTTACCGTGTTGCTCTGTAATGTGCTGCATGTTACTGTGTTACTCTGTAGTGTGCTGCATGTTACCGTGTTGCTCTGTAATGTGCTGCATGTTACCGTGTTACTCTGTAATATGCTGCATGTTACCGTGTTGCTCTGTAGTGTGCTGCATGTTACCGTGTTGCTTTGTAATGTGCTGCATGTTACCGTGTTGCTCTGTAGTGTGCTGCATGTTACCGTGTTGCTCTGTAATGTGCTGCATGTTACCGTGTTGCTTTGTAATGTGCTGCATGTTACCGTGTTGCTCTGTAATGTGCTGCATGTTACCGTGTTGCTCTGTAATGTGCTGCATGTTACCGTGTTACTCTGTAGTGTGCTGCATGTTACCGTGTTTCTCTGTAATGTGCTGCATGTTACCGTGTTGCTTTGTAATGTGCTGCATGATAACGTGTTGCTCTGTAATGTGCTGCATGTTACTGTGTGCTCTGTAATGTGCTGCATGTTCCCGTGTTGCTCTGTAATGTACTGCATGTTACCGTGTTGCTCTGTAATGTGCTGCATGTTACCGTGTTGCTCTGTAATGTGCTGCATGTTCCCGTGTTGCTCTGTAATGTGCTGCATGTTACCGTGTTGCTCTGTAATGTGCTGCATTTTACCGTGTTGCTCTATAATGTGCTGCATGTTACCGTGTTGCTCTGTAATGTGCTGCATGTTACCGTGTTGCTCTGTAATATGCTGCATGTTACCGTGTTGCTCTGTAATATGCTGCATGTTACCGTGTTGCTCTGTAATGTGCTGCATGTTACCGTGTTGCTCTGTAATGTGCTGCATGTTACCGTGTTGCTCTGTAATGTGCTGCATGTTACCGTGTTGCTCTGTAATGTGCTGCATGTTACCGTGTTGCTCTGTAATGTGCTGCATGTTACCGTGTTGCTCTGTAATGTGCTGCATGTTACCGTGTTGCTCTGTAATGTGCTGCATGTTACCGTGTTGTTCTGTAATGTGCTGCATGTTACCGTGTTGCTCTGTAATGTGCTGCATGTTACCGTGTTGCTCTGTAATGTGCTGCATGTTACCGTGTTGCTCTGTAATGTGCTGCATGTTACCGTGTGCTCTGTAATGTGCTGCATGTTATCGTGTTGCTCTTTAATGTGCTGCATGTTACCGTGTTGCTCTGTAATGTGCTGCATGTTACTCTGTTGCTCTGTAATGTGCTGCATGTTACCGTGTTGCTCTGTAGTGTGCTGCATGTTACCGTGTTGCTCTGTAATGTGCTGCATGTTACCGTGTGCTCTGTAATGTGCTGCATGTTCCCGTGTTGCTCTGTAATGTGCTGCATGTTACCGTGTTGTTCTGTAATGTGCTGCATGTTACCGTGTTGCTCTGTAATGTGCTGCATGTTACCGTGTTGCTCTGTAATGTGCTGCATGTTACCGTGTTGCTCTGTAATGTGCTGCATGTTACCGTGTTGCTCTGTAATGTGCTGCATGTTACCGTGTGCTCTGTAATGTGCTGCATGTTACCGTGTTGCTCTGTAATGTGCTGCATGTTACCGTGTTGCTCTGTAATGTGCTGCATGTTACCGTGTGCTCTGTAATGTGCTGCATGTTACCGTGTTGCTCTGTAATGTGCTGCATGTTACTGTGTTGCTCTGTAATGTGCTGCATGTTACCGTGTTACTCTGTAATGTGCTGCATGTTACCGTGTTGCTCTGTAATGTGCTGCATGTTACCGTGTTGCTCTGTAGTGTGCTGCATGTTACCGTGTTGCTCTGTAATGTGCTGCATGTTACCGTGTGCTCTGTAATGTGCTGCATGTTACCGTGTTGCTCTGTAATGTGCTGCATGTTACCGTGTTGCTCTGTAATGTGCTGCATGTTACCGTGTTGCTCTGTAGTGTGCTGCATGTTACCGTGTTACTCTGTAATGTGCTGCATGTTACCGTGTTGCTCTTTAATGTGCTGCATGTTACCGTGTTGCTCTGTAATGTGCTGCATGTTACCGTGTTGCTCTGTAATGTGCTGCATGTTACCGTGTTGTTCTGTAATGTGCTGCATGTTACCGTGTTGCTCTGTAATGTGCTGCATGTTACCGTGTGCTCTGTAATGTGCTGCATGTTCCAGTGTTGCTCTGTAATGTGCTGCATGTTACCGTGTTGCTCTGTAATGTGCTGCATGTTACCGTGTTGCTCTGTAATGTGCTGCATGTTACCGTGTTGCTCTGTAATGTGCTGCATGTTACCGTGTTGCTCTGTAATGTGCTGCATGTTACCGTGTTGCTCTGTAATGTGCTGCATGTTTCCGTGTTACTCTGTAATGTGCTGCATGTTACCGTGTTGCTCTGTAATGTGCTGCATGTTACCGTGTTGCTCTGTAATGTGCTGCATGTTACCGTGTTGCTCTGTAATGTGCTGCATGTTACCGTGTTGCCCTGTAATGTGCTGCATGTTACCGTGTTGCCCTGTAATGTGCTGCATGTTACCGTGTTGCCCTGTAATGTGCTGCATGTTTCCGTGTTACTCTGTAATGTGCTGCATGTTACCGTGTTGCTCTGTAATATGCTGTATGTTACCGTGTTGCTCTGTAATGTGCTGCATGTTACCGTGTTACTCTGTAATGTGCTGCATGTTACCGTGTTGCTCTGTAATGTGCTGCATGTTACTGTGTGCTCTGTAATGTGCTGCATGTTACCGTGTTGCTTTGTAATGTGCTGCATGTTACCGTGTTGCTCTGTAATGTGCTGCATGTTACCGTGTTGCTCTGTAATGTGCTGCATGTTACCGTGTGCTCTGTAATGTGCTGCATGTTACCGTGTTGCTCTGTAATGTGCTGCATGTTACCGTGTTGCTCTGTAATGTGCTGCATGTTACCGTGTTGCTCTGTAATGTGCTGCATGTTACCGTGTTGCTCCGTAATGTGCTGCATGTTACCGTGTTGCTCTGTAATGTGCTGCATGTTACCGTGTTGCTCTGTAATGTGCTGCATGTTACCGTGTTGCTCTGTAATGTGCTGCATGTTACCGTGTTGCTCTGTAATGTGCTGCATGTTACCGTGTTGCTCCGTAATGTGCTGCATGTTACCGTGTTGCTCTGTAATGTGCTGCATGTTACCGTGTTGCTCTGTAATGTGCTGCATGTTACCGTGTTGCTCTGTAATGTGCTGCATGTTACCGTGTTGCTCTGTAATGTGCTGCATGTTACCGTGTTGCTCTGTAATGTGCTGCATGTTACCGTGTTGCTCTGTAGTGTGCTGCATGTTACCGTGTTACTCTGTAATGTGCTGCATGTTACCGTGTTGCTCTGTAATGTGCTGCATGTTACCGTGTTGCTCTGTAATGTGCTGCATGTTACCGTGTGCTCTGTAATGTGCTGCATGTTCCAGTGTTGCTCTGTAATGTGCTGCATGTTACCGTGTTGCTCTGTAATGTGCTGCATGTTACCGTGTTGCTCTGTAATGTGCTGCATGTTACCGTGTTGCTCTGTAATGTGCTGCATGTTACCGTGTTGCTCTGTAATGTGCTGCATGTTACCGTGTTGCTCTGTAATGTGCTGCATGTTTCCGTGTTACTCTGTAATGTGCTGCATGTTACCGTGTTGCTCTGTAATGTGCTGCATGTTACCGTGTTGCTCTGTAATGTGCTGCATGTTACCGTGTTGCTCTGTAATGTGCTGCATGTTACCGTGTTGCCCTGTAATGTGCTGCATGTTACCGTGTTGCTTTGTAATGTGCTGCATGTTACCGTGTTGCCCTGTAATGTGCTGCATGTTTCCGTGTTACTCTGTAATGTGCTGCATGTTACCGTGTTGCTCTGTAATATGCTGTATGTTACCGTGTTGCTCTGTAATGTGCTGCATGTTACCGTGTTGCTCTGTAATGTGCTGCATGTTACCGTGTTGCTCTGTAATGTGCTGCATGTTACTGTGTGCTCTGTAATGTGCTGCATGTTACCGTGTTGCTTTGTAATGTGCTGCATGTTACCGTGTTGCTCTGTAATGTGCTGCATGTTACCGTGTTGCTCTGTAATGTGCTGCATGTTACCGTGTGCTCTGTAATGTGCTGCATGTTACCGTGTTGCTCTGTAATGTGCTGCATGTTACCGTGTTGCTCTGTAATGTGCTGCATGTTACCGTGTTGCTCTGTAATGTGCTGCATGTTACCGTGTTGCTCCGTAATGTGCTGCATGTTACCGTGTTGCTCTGTAATGTGCTGCATGTTACCGTGTTGCTCTGTAATGTGCTGCATGTTACCGTGTTGCTCTGTAATGTGCTGCATGTTACCGTGTTGCTCTGTAATGTGCTGCATGTTACCGTGTTGCTCCGTAATGTGCTGCATGTTCCCATGAATTCGGGGTGGCCTGTTGCCGGATTCAGCACCCCCAGATTGTAGGGCTGACCTGTACAAAGTTCCCCGATTGTACAATAGACGTTTTGCATATTTCTTATAGAAATAACCTTCCGAGCGTTTTCTTTTGTGCCAGTTAATTTGGGGATTTATTTTGAATCATACACTTCATTTCATTTTATATTATTGATTTTAAATAAAGTTACACGAGCGCTCACACTTATTTTGCAGGCACAGTAGTTGGAGGCTCTCCTGACCTTGCTTGTCCTTACATGGGCCGGCCTAACGCACCGAGAAACCCAGAAGGAAAATATTTAACAAATTGTCCTCTGATGCTCACGTCCCATGTTATACTCGTTACACACGCTTCCTGCGGCAGGGACCAGCAATCAATTGCTTTTCAATGAGTATTAACTGCCCTGTAACACAGCAATCAAGCAATCCTTCATGTCACAGTAAATGTGGCCCAATTATGGCCTTTTCTAGTGAATGACTCGTAATGTGCCTTCCAGCCCTAAATGTGTCCTAAGGAGCAGCAAATCTGGCCCTTAATCTCTGAAACTGCCTCTTGGCTTTTCTCTTTCCGCCCTAAAGATTCCCTTCATCAAAAACATTTTATGAGCTGTCTAAGGCTTTTACTCAGTATGTTGTAAAGTAATCATTTGCAAGCTGTAAAATACTTTATTACCATCCCCTCCCCCCGCACTGGGAATCAGATCCATCATAGAATTGAATATTGGTCGGAGTGGGGGGAGGGGAGGGGAGGGGGAGGGGGAGGGGAGGGGGGGATTTAAAGGTTACGACGCAGGTGAAATTCTGGCTCCGGAGCAAATTGGTGAACGCTGGTTAAAGATGTGCTGGGATTTTCAGGGGCCCCCCCAATACATAAATCACTTACAGAGAGATCCTGCATGCAACCAATTATACACGCAACCAATTATACACGCGACCAATTATACACGCGACCAATTATACACGCAACCAATTATACACGCAACCAATTATACACGCAACCAATTATACACGCAACCAATTATACACGCAACCAATTATACATGCATACACGCAACCAATTATACACGCGACCAATTATACACGCAACCAATTATACACGCAACCAATTATACACGCAACCAATTATACACGCAACCAATTATACACGCAACTGTGGGGCACCCCTGTAATACACAGTGTGCTAGCTTCACTATTTCTCCTCTCCTGTAATACACAGAGGGCTAGCTTCACTATTTCTCCTCTCCTGTAATACACAGAGGGCTAGCTTCACTATTTCTCCTCTCCTGTAATACACAGAGGGCTAGCTTCACTGTTTCTCCTCTCCTGTAATACACAGAGGGCTAGCTTCAGTATTTCTCCTCTCCTGTAATACACAGAGGGCTAGCTTCACTGTTTCTCCTCTCCTGTAATACACAGAGGGCTAGCTTCAGTATTTCTCCTCTCCTGTAACACACAGTGTGCTAGCTTCACTATTTCTCCTCTCCTGTAATACACAGAGGGCTAGCCTCACTATTTCTCCTGTCCTGTAATACACAGAGGGCTAGCCTCACTATTTCTCCTGTCCTGTAATACACAGAGGGCTAGCCTCACTATTTCTCCTCTCCTGTAATACACAGAGGGCTAGCCTCCCTATTTCTCCTGTCCTGTAATACACAGAGGGCTAGCCTCACTATTTCTCCTCTCCTGTAATACACAGAGGGCTAGCCTCACTATTTCTCCTGTCCTGTAATACACAGAGGGCTAGCCTCACTATTTCTCCTGTCCCTTAATACACAGAGGGCTAGCCTCACTATTTCTCCTCTCCTGTAATACACAGAGGGCTAGCCTCACTATTTCTCCTCTCCTGTAATACACAGAGGGCTAGCCTCACTATTTCTCCTCTCCTGTAATACACAGTGTGCTAGCCTCCCTATTTCTCCTCTCCTGTAATACACAGAGGGCTAGCTTCAGTATTTCTCCTCTCCTGTAACACACAGTGTGCTAGCCTCACTATTTCTCCTCTCCTGTAATACACAGAGGGCTAGCCTCACTATTTCTCCTCTCCTGTAATACACAGAGGGCTAGCTTCAGTATTTCTCCTCTCCTGTAACACACAGAGGGCTAGCCTCACTGTTTCTCCTCTCCTGTAATACACAGAGGGCTAGCCTCACTATTTCTCCTGTCCTGTAATACACAGAGGGCTAGCCTCACTATTTCTCCTGTCCTGTAATACACAGAGGGCTAGCCTCACTATTTCTCCTGTCCTGTAATACACAGAGGGCTAGCCTCACTATTTCTCCTGTCCTGTAATACACAGAGGGCTAGCCTCACTATTTCTCCTCTCCTGTAATACAGAGGGCTAGCCTCACTATTTCTCCTCTCCTGTAATACACAGAGGGCTAGCCTCCCTATTTCTCCTCTCCTGTAATACACAGAGGGCTAGCCTCACTATTTCTCCTGTCCTGTAATATACAGAGGGCTAGCTTCACTATTTCTCCTGTCCTGTAATACACAGAGGGCTAGCCTCAGTATTTCTCCTGTCCTGTAATACACAGAGGGCTAGCCTCACTATTTCTCCTCTCCTGTAATACACAGAGGGCTAGCCTCCCTATTTCTCCTGTCCTGTAATACACAGAGGGCTAGCCTCACTATTTCTCCTCTCCTGTAATACACAGAGGGCTAGCCTCACTATTTCTCCTGTCCTGTAATACACAGAGGGCTAGCTTCACTATTTCTCCTGTCCTGTAATACACAGAGGGCTAGCTTCACTATTTCTCCTCTCCTGTAATACACAGAGGGCTAGCCTCACTATTTCTCCTCTCCTGTAATACACAGAGGGCTAGCCTCAGTATTAAAGCTCTCTCATATTTCCAGGTTTCAGCAGAGAAGTAATCCTGGAAAATTCAATAGAAGTCATTTGTCATCTGAATTTTCAACAAACGAGCTTCAAATCACTTTTATGTCCGTCCAGTCCTATTCTTCCCTTTCCCCGCCTCTGTGTCCCCTACTGCCTGGTATTAGTTACAGATTACATATATCAGAACCAAAAACTCAACTTCTGTTACATTTCGTGACACGGTGTGCTCATGTGCATGTCATTTCCCAGAATCCCTGGCTGCAGTGGAAGCGGTGTGTGCAAAGAGATAATGGGGAAGGGCAGATTGCAGACCTGGCTGAGACGTGTGAATTTTATTTACTGATCATTTTGAAATGAACAAGCAGATTCCATAAACTCCGATAAGAGTCCTGTGTTATCTGCAGACACGTGGGTGACTGTTGATAAGGGGTGGCCCTGAGATACCCCTTATCTGAGTTAATTGAATCCTAATAATATATATAATATAACTAATAATATAACTAATAACTAATAATATAACTAATAACTAATAATATAACTAATAACGGCGTCTGCCTGTCATGGAGAATTTACAAATCATACACAGAGCAGCATCCCCAATCCCTGCCGGTATCACCTTCTCCTCTGCGCCTAACACCCTTCTGACCCCACTGCGTGTCACACAACGGGGGCAGATTAATAATACATGTGCCATGTATGTGATGTGTATTTTTAGAGCATGCTTTTGTAGGAATAACCCGATTACCTTCGCCTGGGAAGAACAGACACCAATTCATTCTTTATTTAAATGAAAATCACCAGATGCCTTTGGGTTCCCCGTGGACAGTAAATATCCGTGGATAGCTTGCATATCACACTGAGCTGGGTTTATGTTTTATGCTGATTTGTGTAGGAATGAACTGTAGGATCTGTACATTTTTTCTACGTATTTTCCCCCTTCCCCCCGCTGTTTAACCCATGCACTTGTCTGCTGCCAGATAATCCTTCAGTGATTTATTACAGCTCAACCCCCTTATAACGCTGTGCTTGGGGTCCAAAGAATCACATCGCGCTATAAGTGGATCGCGTTAGAAATAATGAACAATTGTATGCATTGTACAATAAAGTATTTAAGACACCAATAATCGTGTTGTAAAGTATTCATAAATACAAAAATTGGGAGCCGTGCTTGCATCGTGCTATAAGCGGATTCGCGTTGTTGCGGATCGCGTTATAGCGCGGTTGAGCTGTATATCCAGACGTTTCCAGGTTCTTCATCATTGTGCTGTATTTCTGAGATTTCCGTACTGTGCCTGAGCCCAGGAGATCGCAGATATATCCCACAATGCAGTGACGCAAAGAATAAGGGCAGCGTATGATGTCATTTCCATCACTGTGACACTATGAGGTCACTTGCACCATTTTGACACAAGGACGTTGCCGGCTGCTCCTTTTGGACCCCAAAAATAAAGATTTGGGTGAATCGGGGGGATCTGAAGGTTAAAATAAAGGAAGTTGTATTTTGGGGAAATCACTGACTCGGGTTCTAACTGCGGTTCAGAATAAGTGTCTGCTACATAGATCTGACCATATATACACATTACTGTATATACACACACGGTGTTCTATTAACTAGATCAGGGGCGGCCAACTCCAGGCCTCAAAGGCCACCAACAGGCCAGGTTTTAAGGATATCCCTGCTTCAGCACAGGTGCCTCAATCTTTGACTGCATCCGCTGTGCTGAAGCAGGGATATATTGAAAATCTAATCAGTTGGTGGCCCTTGAAGACTGGAGTTGGTCTCCCCTGCACTAGATGCACAAACTCAGCAGCACACAGAAACTGCCTGCTCCGATTCAGAAAGATCAGACGGTTCCAGAACCAGCGGTCCCATAGTCACCATACAGTGAAGCAGCTTCCCCGCCCCAGAGATCTCAGTCCCATTTATCTCCGTCGAGGGCAGAAGAGTTCTCATCTTACTGGATGTCAGACCTGTCCTCCTCACCCTCACACGAGGTGGCTCCCACCTGGACGTGTCACTTACCTGTCACTGTGACAGTTGTGCTGCAGGAAGTTTTCCCACAGCTGTTCTGTGCCAGGCAGGTGTACACCCCCTCATCTTCTGGAAGAGCGTCCTGCACCGTCAGCTTCGCCACTCCGTCGTCATACTTGGAGTGGGCATACTGGATGGGCTGGTCTGTGAGTGACAAAGAGTTAACAGTCACCATGCAGATTTCCACCAATACCTTCACTGCTCAAAAGGCCAGCAATGGATTTAGAGGTGTATACAGAGCTTTACAAAAGGTGTGTGTGGAGGGGGAGTGTATACCAATGGTGTTGGTAGGTTTAGAAATGTAAGAGGGTGTTGCATTACTAAAAATGTGTGCGTAGATACTATGTGGTCCCTATTGGTATATAGGGATAGAATTGCCTTGTACATTTGTATGTGTAAGAGACAGCTGTGTGTGCGTTCATATACTGTAGTGCAGTATGTATAGACATGGCCTTTAGCACTTATGGGTAGAGAGTTCACTTGTGTCAGTAATGACTCATAAAACTTCGGTTTCGGTTTCAGCCACTGCTAAGTGTCCCGAACAGTTGCATAAATTTGTATTCATGCAAATGTCTCTCTTCTGTGTTCTAAGATTACCTTTGAGTATGACCACCTTCACATCGTTCATCTTATGTCCAGAGTCAGAGAAATGTTCGCCGACAGGACTGTCTCTTGTTCCACGTGTGATGCTGTGGCGATGCAGATTCATTCTCTCGTTTAGCCCCTGTCCTGTCTCACCTATGTAGTAGCAGCCCCTTCGGCATTTCATGCACACGATAAGGTACACGACATTGCTGGAGGAACAGGTGAACCTTCTTCTGATTTTGTGAGCCACTACACAAGAGAACACTCTTCCTATGAGTGCTAAATCCCATGTCTATAAATACTGCACTACATGAATGTACACACACCTGTCTCTTACACATACAAATGTACAATGTACTTCTATCCCTATTTATCAATGTGCCTGCCTCTCGTGCCTCTGTGCCTGCCTATGGGGCCTCTGGGGCTACTGTGCCTGCCTCTCATGTCTCTGTCTCCCACCAATGCATCTAGCTTGGTGTATTGGGTTAATGGTGGAGTCATCTAGTGCAAGAGTGAAACCCAGTCTAGGAGTAAATTTAGGAGGGAAAAGGAGGGTCTGGGGTGCAGCAACTGTGGGTGGGAGTGAAGAGGAGCATGTTCCAGCACAGGAAACACAAAGTGTGACCAGGTAAATAAGTGAGGACAGTGTCCCCGAGGCCAATAGAATGGAATGGAGGTTGTGCAGAAGGAGGGGGATCAAAAGTATCAAACGCAGCATAAAGGTCCATAATATTAAGATCAGTCTCCGTGGGGTGGTTAGGGGAGTATCAGTGGAGTGGTTAGGGGAGTCTCAGTGGAGGGGTTAGGGGAGTATCAGTGGAGTGGTTAGGGGAGTCTCAGTGGAGGGCTTAAGGGAGTCTCAGTGGAGTGGTTAGGGGAGTCTCAGTGGAGTGGTTAGTGGAGTCGCAGTGGAGGGGTTAGGGGAGTCTCAGTGGAGGAGTTAGGGGAGTCTCAGTGGAGGGGTTAGGGGAGTCTCAGTGGAGGGGTTAGGGGAGTCGCAGTGGAGGGGTTAGGGGAGTTTCAGTAGAGGGGTTAGGGGAGAGTGGAGGGGTTAAGAGAGTCTCAGTGGAGGGGTTAGGGGAGTCTCAGTGGAGGGGTTAGGGGAGTCTCAGTGGAGGGGTTAGGGGAGTCTCCGTGGAGGGGTTAGGGGAGTCTCAGTGGAGGGGTTAGGGGAGTTTCAGTGGAGGGGTTAGGGGATTATCAGTGGAGTGGAATGGTTAGGGGAGTCTCAGTGGAGTGGTTAGGGGAGTCGCAGTGGAGGGGTTAGGGGAGTCTCAGTGGAGTGGTTAGGGGAGTCTCAGTGGAGGGGTTAGGGGAGTCTCAGTGGAGGAGTTAGGGGAGTCTCAGTGGAGGGGTTAGGGGAGTCTCAGTGGAGGGGTTAGGGGAGTCGCAGTGAGGTGGTTAGGGGAGTCTCAGTGGAGGGGTTAAGAGAGTCTCAGTGGAGGGGTTAGGGGAGTCTCAGTGGAGGGGTTAGGGGAGTCTCAGTGGAGGGGTTAGGGGAGTCTCAGTGGAGGGGTTAGGGGAGTCGCAGTGGAGGGGTTAGGGGAATCTCAGTGGAGGGGTTAGGGGAGTTTCAGTGGAGGGGTTAGGGGAGTCTCAGTGGAGGGGTTAGGGGAGTCTCCGTGGAGGGGTTAGGGGAGTCTCAGTGGAGGGGTTAGGGGAGTCTCAGTGGAGGAGTTAGGGGAGTCTCAGTGGAGGGGTTAGGGGAGTCGCAGTGAGGTGGTTAGGGGAGTCTCAGTGGAGGGGCTAGGGGAGTCGCAGTGGAGGGGTTAGGGGAGTCTCAGTGGAGTGGTTAGTGGAGTCTCAGTGGAGGGGTTAGAACAGAATCCAGACTGAGGTGTGTCAAGGACAGAGTTTGAAGAGAGAAAGTCCAGCATGTGGTTATAAATAAGTCGTTCAAGAAGTTTGGATGCAAATGGCAGGAGGGAAATAGGACGATAGCTGGAAGCGGCACGATCAAGGGAAGGTTTCTTCAGCGTGGGTGTGACAGACCCCTGCTTGGAGGAGAAAGGAAACGATCCTGTGTTCCAAGAGAGAGGGTGAGAAGATGAGTTAGTGCAGGAATAATGGTGGTGGGGAGTGATCGGGGGAGATGTGAAGTGATAGGTATCCGAGTGCAGGTTGTAGAGGAGAATATGGAGAGAAGACTAGAGACTTCCTCCACATTACCTTGTTGGAAGCAGCGGAGGATTGCTTTGAGAGCTTGGCTGCGCCTCTTTGATGTACATGGGGTTTGAGAAAGGGCAATGTAGTCAACTTAATCTTTAAAGTTATTAGCAAGGTCTTAGTCATAAGGGAAGTACTTCTAACTGGAGTGGGTGGACAAAGGAGAGAGTTGAAAGTGCAAAGCAGGTGTTGTGGATTGAAGGGCATGGTAAACACAGTATGAAGGACATGGTAGATACAGTATGAAGGACTATAAGTAGTTTTGTTTAGAAATGGGATTGCATCTCTGGAGGTATCGTGTTTTGTTGGTGTGCCATGGTTGAGGATTCATGAGACAGTAGCACCGAGTTGTGGCAGATGCAATCTGGTCAATGGTAGATGAAGGAGAACTATGTGTATGAGGTGGCCAAGTCAGGGCGCGGGAGGGCGGTTAACGGAGAGAGGAGGGTTTGCAGAGTGGTAGAGAGCTATGAAACATATGTTACGTAAGTTCCAGTACGTGTGAGAAGAGGTAGGTGAGGGGGATGAGGCAGGAAGTAGAGTGAGGGAGAAGAAGAGGAGATGGAAATCAGAGAGAGGGTACAGTAAGTTAGAGAAATGAGAGGGAGCAGGGATGTGACCATCACAATGCGAGGACAACTGGTCCACTGGGAGAGACCAAGGGATGAGCTTAAAGAGAGGAGATGGCAGGCAGGGCTGGAGCTTTAGGGCTGTCAATAGGAATATTCAAGTTCCCTACAAGGAGTGTGGGAACTCAGAAGAGAGAAAGTGTGGGAGCCAGGCAGCATCTTGTATAGAATCCTATAGGTAGGTAGGGGGGCGGAAGATAACCGCAACATGGAGAGGGACAGAAGAATAAATACGTATAGAGTCTGCTTCAAATGAGAGTGAAGGACAAGGGGGTGCAGCTTGAGAGGTGCCTTGAGGAGAATGCGGTATGCCTACTTCTCCGCCATGTCTGTTTCCTGGTCAAGGGTATGACGAAAGCAGAGGCCACTGACAGTGCCACAGAGGAGGCGAGTCGTGTCCCGGGGATAAGTGATAGGTGGAAGGAGTTAGAGAGAAAAAGGTTGCAAACAGCAGTAAGTTTATTGCAGACAGAGGGCATTCTATAGCGAGCAGGGAAAAGGAAGGGAGGTGGGGGATGTGAATGCGTTTGGAGTGGCTGGCAGTGCAGGGTATGGAGGGGCTTCTGGGGCAAACAATGGGCGAGGGAGGGGGCAGGATTTGGTGATATGGTGATATGTCCACACCGTGCAATAGGAGAAGTAAAGACAGATAGAGGTGGTAGGGAAGGAATTTACGGGAGATTTTCGGTTGGCAGGCGAGGAGGCGGCGGGGTTCATGGCGGCACGCAGAGTAACAATGCAGGAGAGATTTCAAAACCGGGAAGTTTTGGGAGAAGTGGTCTGAGAGCTATTAGGGGCAATAAAAGCAGCAATCCTGCGTCCCTATTTTAAGTTATTAGATTGAAGCAGGGGTCTCCGGAGCTGAACTGCGCTAATTTCAGCTCCGGAGACCCCTGCTTCCCGAGATACTTAGACGTATGGGATGAAGTCCTCACTTCCTATTGGCCCGCGTGATGCGGGACATTTAAATGCCGCCATTTTGCTAGCCCCACCAAGCCCCTGCCGGCACAGAGATACCGGCACCCCTACGGCGGTATTTCGGGGGGGAGCAGGGAGTCCCCGGGGGTGATATTAATGCAGTTCAGCTCCACAGACTCCCAGGATTGCGGCTTTAAGGAGATTGTTAGGGAAGGCAGAGAAAGTAAACAGAGCGGGGAAGTGAGGGGCGGAGGTGAACAGTCATCTTTTTAATTAACTTTACAAATATTTCTCCAAAATACAGAACTTCGGGGGAATTTCACAACCAAATGTGTGCCCAGAGTATCTTTATTTTCTGATCTGCAAACCAGGCTATTTATTGTACATCTTTAGAAGGTTGATATCAGCTGTGACACTGCCCCCAAGTGGACACATGCTCAACTGCAGAGCACCATGGAGCACAGAAGCCTGGTTACTGCTGCAGTGAGCGGTACTAAGTATCCCCCTGTTCCTATTCACCTGGATCAACCCCCCCTCCCAAACCTGAGCCATGTGAGCAATGAATTACTAAGGGAGGAAAGAAACACCACCCTAAAACAAACAAACAAACTGGTTCTATTCAAATTATAGTCCATAGCTTTGAAACCTCTCAGGTCTCTTCTTTAAGTTTCAAAGTGCACATGAAAAAGAGACCTATGATGTTTCAATAACTCTGTAAAGAAACATTTCTTGTATGATGAATTCTTATATTGATCCATATACAGTATTGATATATTGGAAACGGGAAGCATAGCAACAGTTTTCTTATTCATGTATTTATTCTGCTGTTGGTTCTGGATAGCGTAGTGAGCGGACCACTCGCTGCCTGCTGAACCCGCCGTCATATCACACAACCTGTACTTGCGCTGTCTCGCCGCGCTGCGTCTTACCATTCAACAGCCACGTGATTTCTGGGGCCGGCTCCCCCTGCACTGAACACTCCAGCACGAAATCCTGCCCCTCCATCACAGAGCAACCTTGCAAGACACGACAAAAATGTGGGGCGACCTCAGCCGGTGACCCTGAAAACCAAAGGCAGAAAACGCCAGATATATTTGGCTACATTTAGCCCTGATCATTTGGTTTTGCCCGTTGAATTATACCTGTGGCAAATCAATACCTTTTATTGGTTCAAATGCACACTCTGACTCCCAACCCAAAACCTGGAATTCTCCAACATTGGTACACTTTCTAATTGCTTAATTCATGAAAGGAACATTTTCTGCAGCTTTTGGGCAAAGGTTATGAACCTGGCATCGCACGGCCGCAGTAAAGCACGCACGGTAAATCCAACACACTACTCAGATTCCCTAAATGCTGCTAAGTTTTACAGCCCATTCCAGCGACCACGAATGGGCCAGAACCTCTTCCCTGCCGGTGGAGGTGGACGCCCCTCCCGGGAACCGAGTGACTTACGTTTCACATTGAGAGCCCAGCTGCTGGATGAGCGACCTCTCGTGTTGGAGATTTCGCAGCTGTAGGATCCGCTCTCTCCGGTCTGGGCTCTCAGCAAGTGCAAGCAATGAAACCCTCCTCTCTCCTTGATTTGAACTCCCTCCTTCTCTGCCACGGGGGAACCGTCTTTAAACCATTCAATGCGTGGCTTCGGCACCCCTGAAACTGGGAGATATATTCAAAATCATTTTCATCCCGTGCTGCGCTGTATAATAATAATACCAGGGCTAATAACACCGATCTTCCCCACACTGCACCTCCAGGCCCTCAGGGAAACGGAGTGTGCTGCACACACACCGCGTGCCATATTAACCCCTGCACAGCGCATGAGAAGTAGGGAGGTAACAGTGCAACCTGGATACTCCAAGTTCTAAAACGCTCTGCAAACCTGCGTATTACAATACAGTACTCTATAGAAGAGAGTATTTCCTTGAAATACAATATCATGGACACCTGGTTACTTCAGGTTTTGCTGCATTGGGGTTATTGGGTTCTCTTTATTCCAAAGCAGGGATACTAAAATAGTCCAAACACCAGCAGCCATCTTGTTCTGTCTCTGTTATCAAAACCTATTACAAATAAGATTATTTCCCCATTTTTAGATTTGTGTAATAGGTTTGTTCTTAAGAATGTATTTCAGATGCCTGGGCGCAAAGAGTGCAAGACATGTGTCAGTGACATTCTTCCAAAAGTGATGTCATCAATAAAGAAGATACCTTTACACTTGAATATGACGTCACAGCCTTCAGACACCTCCTGGCTTGTTGGATTCAGGTCAAAGATGGGGATTGTTCCGAGATCTTCCTCAGGCATCTTCCAGTCCTCAGAAGCCGGTTCTCTTATTGGGCAGTGTGGAGTAACCTTCTGTTTCAGTGCTACGACCTCTGCCTTCTTGTCCTCCTGTCTTCTCGTGTCACGGTTACACTCGGAGTCTGGTGGGGTTTTTATCTTGATGGATTTTAGAGTGATGGTGCTGGAGGTCTTCTGCTGATATTTCATGTCTCCAGCGGTATCCTGTCTGCTCTCTGGGGTTTGGTGAAGATGAAATCCAGAGGATTCTCTAGATTTGGACAAGACACTAGGTGTTTCTATTGGAGCAAGGTCTGTAGTCTCTTTTCTTGTGAAGAGAGGATGCTCTCTTGAGAAAGAGTCAGGTGTCTCTTTTGAAGAGAGACACTTGCTATCTTTTGAAGAGGTCTCTTTTGTGATGTTCTCTTTGGGGGTCACATGGTGTGTCTTGGTGGAAGGTGTCTCTTTGGAGATACTCTCCTGGAGAGATGTCTTTCTAGAGGATCTCTCTCCTAGAGAAATGTCTTCCTTTTCTCTGAGGGAGGTGTGTGATGTCTCTTTTGTGGTGCTATGAGGTATAACAACCTTGTATTGGGTACTATTGGCCTCATTTGAAGTAATCCCATCCGTTGCAGAGACAGGAGGAATTTTCATTGCAGACACCTGGAGTGTCCCTCCGGGAGTGTGACAAGTTGTCTCTTTCAGGTCAATGTGCGGAGTCCCTTTTGAAGAAATATTCCTGGTTTTTGAGCCTAGAGTAGGCGTGTAAAGTGAAGATGTCTCATTTGGGGAGATAGTGGGTGTCTCTTTCGATGAGGCAAACATTTTCACTTTTGAGTCTATATTCCTTGTGTACCGTGAAGTGACAGGAGATGTCTCTTTAGCGAATAAAGTAGGTATCTCTTTGGCGGAGACTGACTCTCTCCCTTTCGAGTCTACATTACATGAGTAGCGTGAAGCAACAGAAGGTGTCTCTTTTGAGGAGATAGCGGGAGTCTCTTTCACAGAGAGTTTGGAGTCTAAATTAGATGTATAACGTAAAGCAATGTGAGAGTCCTTCGCGGACACAGTGGGGCGCCCTTTTGGACAGAATGGTGCTCTAGCTTTTGGATCTACAATGGAGGGGAAATGTGGCGTAGTGGGAGGTGCCCCTTTGGTTGACGTTTGGGTGGTGCCTGAGGTATAGGAGGTTTCCCTCACGGAACACCCAGGGCGTTCCTGGGAGGAATCACTGGGGGCTTCACGTGAGGCTGTTGAAGTGGCATATTTTGGGGAGGCACTTGTTGAGTCTCTCTTTGAGGTAGACAGCACCTGTTTAGGAGACATTGCGGACGTCTCCGTCTTCTCTTCCTGAGAAAGTGTCCCCGGTTTCACGCCTGGTTGCGCTTTGGTTCCAGCTGTGATGTCACTGCCGATGACCCTCTGGCTTTTAGTAATTCCATTTGTTGTCGTGTGTTTGGTTTCGGAGGTCTCAGTTGTTTGAGCGCACCCCGGGCGCGTGGCGATACTGAAAAAGGTGGAATAAAACCGTGCGATAAGTAACACAAGAGTGGCACGCAATGCACTACTGCGTAATATATAATGGGATACCCCATCATTCCACGTCTTCTCCACGTCACAAACTGAAACGCGTCGGTGGGGCAGAGTATGGGGCGTACTGATAACACATCAGCAACTTTCTCTAACAAGAGGGGCATATCACCCCCAAATATATCAACACAATTAAGTGCCAGGGGAACTTGTATTGGGGACTTCAGTCAGTGAAATGCCTCTAAAAAAGTTCATTGGTTTTGTATTTTAGCATTATATATTTATTTGTGTGTACATACATTTTTTTAATATCAATATTAACTTAATTAAATTCATGCAACTGAATATTTAATACATATATATTTTTTGTTTCTTTAAAATACATTTATATGTACACTATTTTCATTTTGCATTATTATTATTATTATTATTTTCACTGTTGCATTTCTCTCTCGAGCCCATGCCAGGTCCTGCCTCGTTCCTCCCTGGGGTGCATCAGGCCAAGCCACGGTTTGGGTCAATCAGAACCGTGGGAGTTCGGATCCCCCCTCCCCCACCCCCCTGAACTCGCCCATCTTTAATAATTACAGATACAGTCTCCCTGGCTTGCTGGTATATACCCGCTCTTTCTAACTCATGGCTAACATTTCCTATTGCTCCCTATAGCTCACCGCTGACGCATGAATGCGGATCCCACGCACACGTGCATATTACAAGGTATATTCCACGTAAACTAATTAATACAGAGTCCTTAACCTCTCTATTAAAAAAAGAATGATAAAGAAATGCAGGAAATATGAAATCTAGAAGGAACGTACCCGTCTGTCTTTTCCAAGCCTGAAATAGAGTAAATGACGGGATCAGTTCAGCATTTCCTTAAATACACATTACACCGCGTAAAACAAGTGTGAAAACCCCATGCTCCATGTCTACTAAGTGGAGCCATGTAACAAATCTCTGCCTGGCGCTAGAAGACACCTTGTGGCATAGCACTGTTTAGTACATCTTGGCCGGTATGTCTTATTCTGATGCTTTTGGGGGGTTTGTTAACTATGACTGTGGCAGCGTGACAAGAAACCTTATTGAAGGGCGAGAAAAGCCGCAATACAAACCCCCCCCCCCCCCCCAGTGTGTATCGTGTTACTTGGGAAGATTTGGTGTTACTAGGTAGGTAAATATGGGGAACAGACAGTTTATTTATTCTCGTAGCTTTATAGTGGTTCAGAAATCAGAAGAATAAAAACGTATTCATAAGCAACCTCGTTAACTTCTCTGCTAACGAACAGTGTTTCGCTCCAAATTCTGAAGCTGGGAGACTTCTGTAGCAGATTCCCCTGGAAAGTTACCTCCAACTATTGTCCTATAAACATTTATTTCCTTTCAGGTTCATGCAGTTACTGCGCGAGTCAGGCCGGTGTCACAGAGAAACGCGCGGTCCTGTGATCCGGCGCCACTATCACAGCAAAGGGACTCAGTCTGGGAAATAAACATTGCAAGGTGCGCCTACCAAACACACACCGGCAGCTCAGGCCTCGTTCAGGCGCAAAGCGATGTGACGTGCGCGCGCTTACAGGCGCAAAGCGATGTGACGTGCGCGCGCTTACAGGCACAAAGCGATGTGACGTGCGCGTGCTTACAGGCACAAAGCGATGTGACGTGCGCGTGCTTACAGGCACAAAGCGAAGCGACGTGTGCGCGCTTACAGGCACAAAGCGATGTGACGTGCGCGCGCTTACAGGCGCAAAGCGATGTGACGTGCGCGCGCTTACAGGCGCAAAGCGATGTGACGTGCGCGCGCTTACAGGCGCAAAGCGATGTGACGTGCGCGCTTACAGGCACAAAGCGAAGCGACGTGCGCGCGCTTACAGGCACAAAGCGATGTGACGTGTGCGCGCTTACAGGCACAAAGCGAAGCGACGTGCGCGCGCTTACAGGCGCAAAGCGATGTGACGTGTGCGCGCTTACAGGCACAAAGCGAAGCGACGTGCGCGCGCTTACAGGCGCAAAGCGAAGCGACGTGCGCGCGCTTACAGGCACAAAGCGATGTGACGTGTGCGCGCTTACAGGCACAAAGCGAAGCGACGTGCGCGCGCTTACAGGCACAAAGCGACGTGACGTGTGCGCGCTTACAGGCACAAAGCGATGTGACGTGCGCGCGCTTACAGGCACAAAGCGACGTGACGTGTGCGCGCTTACAGGCACAAAGCGATGTGACGTGCGCGCGCTTACAGGCACAAAGCGATGTGACGTGTGCGCGCTTACAGGCACAAAGCGATGTGATGTGCGCGCGCTTACAGGCACAAAGCGAAGCGACATGCGCGCGCTTACAGGCACAAAGCGATGTGACGTGTGCGCGCTTACAGGCGCAAAGCGATGTGACGTGTGCGCGCTTACAGGCACGCGCACGTGCGCCACTCTTTCGCTGTGTTCTATGGGAGTTGTCGAACTGAAAATGACCCGCGGCTGCGCAGTACAGCGTTGACGCCGCTGCACGCGAAGGAGACAACTGTAGTGGTCATTTCAAGCGGCAGCCGCGTCACGTGCACTTCGCCAGCCAATCACAAACACGCACACTTTTTATTTATTTTTTAAAGACCCGCCTCCAATCGCGTCATTCTGTCTGCCGGGGGTGAGCACACATCGCCCAGCAGAGAGGCGCGGACGCGCAGTAGCGTTGCAGCCTGTCTGAGCTCAGCCTTAGAATAGTGCCGTTCTATAAGGACACACAACTTACACAGAGTAACAACACAATGCAACCCCCTGTATACAAGGGTGATGTATATTTACCTTGCACAGCGAGATCTACAGACACAGAGGTTGTCCCCGAGCTGTTTATCACGGAGCACACGTAGGTTCCTGCGTCGAGCTTACTGACTCCTTGTATCTCCATGATGTGCACCCCGGACTTCTCAAACATGTTCAAACGGTCACTCCCCTGCAGCCGAATATTCGCCTGCAGCAAAACATCACGGGACCGAAGTGAACAGGAATAATGCCGTGTTCTGGCTCCTACAGGCAAACATTATTCAGCTTTTCTTAACCGAGTAAAAAGGTAAAAAAATAAATGGCAAAAAAATACCCCAATAAAAGTGTTGTATGAAAATAGAAGATGCTAAAAACGTAAGATGATTGTTTAGGAATAAGCAATGTTCTCAAGTTTATTTTATGCTCCTTTTTCATGCAGTTTCCTGAAATTTGTTTTGGTTTTGCCAGAACTCGTTGGGTTTGGACAATGGAAATTGGCACTTTTGTGCAGAACTTTGCAGGTTTTTATTCCCGGACCCTGCAGTTCACCCAGTCCCATTCAGTGCCAGGGGGTCATGCCCCATCTGAGACCAGGATCCCTCGGGCACTCACTATCACGCAATCACTTCCCCCGGTGAGGTTAAGGTACTTCCCTTCTGTTTAGTGCCCGGTCAGCGCCCCTGGGAATTAATATCATTTATCTATAAAGCTCCAACATATTGTGCCGTACGGTATAATGGGGGAACAGAGACACATAAATCCCAAACCTAATGCCAAGTAAGGACAAACAAGCGGAAGCCGATACTAGACACTCCCTAGTAAAAGCGCAAAACCCGCGGACGCACAGTGTGTGTCCCCAGTCCCCCGCGGTACGACCCTTCACGATGTGCGCTGTACGATAACAGGTCATTTATATCACGAGAATCGGTCCCGGAGTTCGGCTCGGACGTCCAAACACTTAGAGTCTGCCACCTTCACATTCTGAACCTGCTCACGGTGACGGTCATTGCTGCGGCTTCCGGTAACTGAACTCTAAGGTCGTGATTATTCACGGAAACGCGCGCGCTGCGCGTAGCTGCTGGGCGGCTGTCTCCTGGCGCAATCTGCAGATCTGTTCGTGGCTGGCGACGGCCACGTCACGTGAGCGGTTCCAGCCAATGAGGGCGACCCGCTCATGGCCACGCCTCCGCCACGCCCCCTTGCCTGCTCTCCACTGGCTCCCTGATATAATGACAGCGCTGCTCGGCGACAGCGCTGGGTGATGTCACAGAATAGCGCTGCCGCCTCGCAGCATTTGGTATAATTGAGCCCTTAGGGTTTAACTAAGTGACCCTCACTTTTGAGAAAAGAGCAGACACGTATTTAACTCTATGATTTCTCCTGTTGGATGTTGCATTGGGGGTCTCTGGGGGGGGGTCTCTGGGGGGGGTCTCTGGGGGGGTCTCTGTGAGGGTCTCGGGGGGGGTCTCTGGGATATGTGACCCTACAAGCAGAACGGCATTAAAAAGGAAGATCTTGTTTTGCATCCGACAGAAGAAGTTACCTTTCTTCAGTCCCAGGTATCCAGAACAGGGGCGGCCAACTCCAGTCCTTAAGCGCCACCAACAGGTCAGGTTTTCAGGATATCCCTGCTTCAGCATAGGTGGCTCAATCAGTGGCTCAGTCAAAGACTGAGCCACCTGTGCTGACGCAGGGACTGATTGAGCCACCTGAGATGAAGCAGGGATATCCTTGAAAACCTGACCTGTTGGTGGCCCTTAAGGACTGGAGTTTGCCAGTCCTGCTCTAGACACACTGGGCTTGTAATGAAGGTGAAAGCGCTCAGGTTTGCAACACCTAGGACACCATGATTACAAAATATTATAGATTTTAAGGTTTGTTACACAGCTGTTTATGACGGAAAGTTTAACTCAGTAATAACAAAATCCCGCTAGTTACGGGATCCACGGAAGTCTGCTACCGCCGTCCTAATATCGAGGCGATCAAAATCACTAACGGACTTTATTTCCGTGGATTGGCCATGTTAGAGGCCACACCTCCCTTGCATATCATTAGCGCTAATGGGCGTTATAGTTAACGCAATGCTTAGGTTAGCGCCTCGGTAAGTCCGTAACGGACCTCGGTGAATCTGGTCCTAAGGGCGGTAACAATGCTGTTGTGGTCCCAAATGGTCGGGGTTTCACGGCATTTCTTGAGGTTATATAAATCACCGAGGAATCTGACAATGAAGTATGTGGTCAAATGAAAAATGAAACGGAAAGGCGGCTTTTAAAAGAAAAATATTATTTTGAACTAAGTGAGTTGGTGCTTTAAGGCGCTGGCGCGTCCCCAGGCGCTCTCCCGCGTCTCCGCTCTGACAGCCGGTTGAATGGGTAACTAATCTGATTTCTTTATCTTGGAAGATTATCAAAAGTAAAGTGCAGCGTTTTCTCAAATCTGAAGTGAAAACCAACGTATGTGGTGACTAGGAAATAAGAACGTTGTCATGTCAGCCGGGACTTTATTACAGGGCGAGTGAGCGGGCGTCTGTGTTAGGAATGCAACGCCTCATACAGGGGGGAAAGAGTGCAAAGCGCTCACATTCGGTTCTTTTATTCATCGGAAGAACGTGGATAATAAGTAAGTACCGGGGAGGAGACGACACGAGAGGACAACGACCGCTTATTTCCGTAGCCCTAAAACCTAGGAGATAACTCTGAGTGCTACAGAATAGAACAGGAAGGTTAGAATCACAGTGCACAGCATAAAAGCAGCCTGGAGTGTTAGCACACGGGGCGAGGGGAGGAACATTTTACATTAACTGCTCAAAATACAGAAAGAGAGGTGCCAGCTTTAGGGAGAATGACGGGACTTCCAGGAGACGTGTTATGTTTGTACGGCCTGGAAATGATATATTATTTTGTTCTTTGTGACTGATCTGTTCATTAACCCAGTCACTGCCACAGGGGCAAGGAACTCACTGTTCTGCAATAGTGTAGCACAGGGCGTCTCAAGACCCCACCAACAGGTCAGGTTTAAAGATGCTCCAGCTTCAGCACAGGTGGTGCAGTCAAAGACTGAGCCAGTGATTGGGCCATCTTCGCTGAAGCAGGGGTATCCTTAAAACCTGACCTGTTGGTGGCCCTTGAGGACTGGAGTTGGCCGCCCCTGGTTTAAGGGTTCAAACCTCAGACATTATCCCCAAAGGCTTATTCCTATTTAAAAAAAGAAGATAGGATGATTGAGTAAATAAGAAAGCAGTGGTATTAAGTACCCCCCCAGGGGAGACTGCACACGCCCTCGGGACCCTTACCTTGTGCCAGGTGACCTCCGGCTGGGGCCGTCCTGTTATTTTGCAGGAAAACCTCCCGGTTTGACCCTCTCTCACCACGATCCGGCCCGGCTTGGTGACAAACTTCGGCGGGCTCTCCCCCCAGATGCTCGAACGGTTTTCTACTGGAGGAACCAGGAAGGACCCGCTGGGCAGCAGGGGAGAGAAGAGTGGGAGTGAGACATTTTCTCCCCGTCACTAAGGTGTGGGACTGACATCAGAGACTGCGAAGCCCCCACAGGACAAAACCCGTGAGATGGGGGGATTGTCAGCCCCCCTAAAATGCTATTATAATAGAAAAGCGCAGCGCTAAAAATCAGTGCGACGGAGACTCGCGGGAAATCAGTGCGACGGAGACACGCGGGAAATCAGTGCGACGGAGACACGTGGGAAATCAGTGCGACGGAGACTCGCGGGAAATCAGTGCGACGGAGACACGCGGGAAATCAGTGCGACGGAGACTCGCGGGAAATCAGTGCGACGGAGACACGCGGGAAATCAGTGCGACGGAGACTCGCGGGAAATCAGTGCGACGGAGACACGCGGGAAATCAGTGCGACGGAGACTCGCGGGAAATCAGTGCGACGGAGACACGCGGGAAATCAGTGCGACGGAGACACGCGGGAAATCAGTGCGACGGAGACTCGTGGGAAATCAGTGCGACGGAGACATGCGGGAAATCAGTGCGACGGAGACTCGCGGGAAATCAGTGCGACGGAGACACGCGGGAAATCAGCGAGGGTCGGTCAGCCTGAAATACAGATATCTTTAAATAACTTTAACCAGTGGTTACTGCGGCAGGTCCCCGGCTAATACAATATCGCCACGTATTACGCATCGGGGGGAAGGTCTCTGGACTGTGTTTTAGAAAGATTGAATAATTAGTTATACTGTTAATATAGGTTTGGGGGGCGCGGGGGGGAGGGTGCGGGGGGGGGGGAGTTATGGGTTACATCTATTTTCTTTCCAAAGTTAATGGGACAGTAGGTTTGTAAATAATAAAATACTTATATGGGGTGATATGGAAAAGTAGTGGTACGCTGCCACGATTTGGCCACGGACTTTAACACCAAAAAATGGCGTCATTGACCCTCATGAAGGTTAACAAAAGTTAGGTGTTTAGGGACATATTACTCAACTGTGCAACGCCACAAGATACCCGTAGCACCACTTAGGAGATATGGCATTTTGTTTCTAAAATATAGACAACACTGTGCAATGTGGGTAAAAATGATAACCCTCCTGAAATGAGCAGAGTGTCTGTATACTGAGGCTGTGCTGTGAATGAGCAGAGTGCCTGTATACTGAGGCTGTGCTGTGAATGAGCAGAGTGCCTGTATACTGAGGCTGTGCTGTGAATGAGCAGAGTGCCTGTATACTGAGGCTGTGCTGTGAATGAGCAGAGTGCCTGTATACTGAGGCTGTGCTGTGAATGAGCACAGTGCCTGTATACTGAGGCTGTGCTGTGAATGAGCAGAGTGCCTGTATACTGAGGCTGTGCTGTGAATGAGCACAGTGCCTGTATACTGAGGCTGTGCTGTGAATGACAGAGTGCCTGTATACTGAGGCTGTGCTGTGAATGAGCACAGTGCCTGTATACTGAGGCTGTGCTGTGAATGAGCACAGTGCCTGTATACTGAGGCTGTGCTGTGAATGAGCAGAGTGCCTGTATACTGAGGCTGTGCTGTGAATGAGCACAGTGCCTGTATACTGAGGCTGTGCTGTGAGTGAGCACAGTGCCTGTATACTGAGGCTGTGCTGTGAATGAGCACAGTGCCTGTATACTGAGGCTGTGCTGTGAGTGAGCACAGTGCCTGTATACTGAGGCTGTGCTGTGAATGAGCAGAGTGCCTGTATACTGAAGCTGTGCTGTGAGTGAGCAGAGTGCCTGTATACTGAGGCTGTGCTGTGAATGAGCAGAGTGCCTGTATACTGAGGCTGTGCTGTGAATGAGCAGAGTGCCTGTATACTGAGGCTGTGCTGTGAATGAGCACAGTGCCTGTATACTGAGGCTGTGCTGTGAATGAGCACAGTGCCTGTATACTGAGGCTGTGCTGTGAGTGAGCAGAGTGCCTGTATACTGAGGCTGTGCTGTGAATGAGCAGAGTGCCTGTATACTGAGGCTGTGCTGTGAATGAGCACAGTGCCTGTATACTGAGGCTGTGCTGTGAATGAGCAGAGTGCCTGTATACTGAGGCTGTGCTGTGAATGAGCACAGTGCCTGTATACTGAGGCTGTGCTGTGAGTGAGCAGAGTGCCTGTATACTGAGGCTGTGCTGTGAATGAGCACAGTGCCTGTATACTGAGGCTGTGCTGTGAACGAGCAGAGTGCCTGTATACTGAGGCTGTGCTGTGAATGAGCACAGTGCCTGTATACTGAGGCTGTGCTGTGAACGAGCAGAGTGCCTGTAAACTGAGGCTGTGCTGTGAATGAGCAGAGTGCCTGTATACTGAGGCTGTGCTGTGAATGAGCACAGTGCCTGTATACTGAGGCTGTGCTGTGAATGAGCACAGTGCCTGTATACTGAGGCTGTGCTGTGAATGAGCAGAGTGCCTGTATACTGAGGCTGTGCTGTGAATGAGCACAGTGCCTGTATACTGAGGCTGTGCTGTGAGTGAGCACAGTGCCTGTATACCGAGGCTGTGCTGTGAATGAGCAGAGTGCCTGTATACTGAGGCTGTGCTGTGAATGAGCACAGTGCCTGTATACTGAGGCTGTGCTGTGAATGAGCAGAGTGCCTGTATACAGGGGCTGTGCTGTGAATGAGCAGAGTGCCTGTATACTGAGGCTGTGCTGTGAATGAGCACAGTGCCTGTATACTGAGGCTGTGCTGTGAATGAGCAGAGTGCCTGTATACCGAGGCTGTGCTGTGAATGAGCAGAGTGCCTGTATACTGAGGCTGTGCTGTGAATGAGCAGAGTGCCTGTATACTGAAGCTGTGCTGTGAGTGAGCACAGTGCCTGTATACTGAGGCTGTGCTGTGAATGAGCAGAGTGCCTGTATACTGAGGCTGTGCTGTGAATGAGCACAGTGCCTGTATACCGAGGCTGTGCTGTGAATGAGCAGAGTGCCTGTATACCGAGGCTGTGCTGTGAATGAGCAGAGTGCCTGTATACTGAGGCTGTGCTGTGAATGAGCACAGTGCCTGTATACTGAGGCTGTGCTGTGAATGAGCAGAGTGCCTGTATACTGAGGCTGTGCTGTGAATGAGCAGAGTGCCTGTATACTGAGGCTGTGCTGTGAATGAGCAGAGTGCCTGTACACTGAGGCTGTGCTGTGAATGAGCAGAGTGCCTGTATACTGAGGCTGTGCTGTGAATGAGCACAGTGCCTGTATACTGAGGCTGTGCTGTGAATGAGCACAGTGCCTGTATACTGAGGCTGTGCTGTGAATGAGCACAGTGCCTGTATACTGAGGCTGTGCTGTGAATGAGCAGAGTGCCTGTATACTGAGGCTGTGCTGTGAATGAGCACAGTGCCTGTATACTGAGGCTGTGCTGTGAATGAGCACAGTGCCTGTATACCGAGGCTGTGCTGTGAATGAGCACAGTGCCTGTATACTGAGGCTGTGCTGTGAATGAGCACAGTGCCTGTATACTGAGGCTGTGCTGTGAATCCCTCCAACCTAGAGAAGCAGAACTACCATAGCCAGACTGCAGAGCATTGCACAGCCGGAAACGCAGGTTCTGTACTGAGCGCCTGCGACCCACAATAAGAAATCGGCACTGGATCTCTCGGGAGCTGGACGGCGGCTCTCTGGCAGCAGCAAGGACGCTGAAGGTTACAGGGATTTGGAAATCTCCAACAAATGTACATTTTCTCTGGCGGAAAGAGGTAAAAGTGTTGAGCAAAGTGGCTTTGTCTGGGCAGGCTGTTATTTACAGCTCACGAGTCGTGATGAATGAGGGGTTCTTTGTTTAATCAAGCTCACCCTTCCCACAATCAAACCCAATTAACGAATCATTATTCAACAGACAGAACTGAACTGTTTTCTTGCCTCGGTCCCAGTGAAACCTTAATCTGCAGCAATAAATTCAGGTAACTCAATCCTGTGTGCCGGCGGCCACACACAATCTAAACCGCCGCCGGTGCTGCCAAGTCAGTGTGATTGCCATATGAACTACTTATACCTCTGGGTTAACACCTTCAGTGCCTGGGTCCTGCAGTGCACCGGCTAATAAAATGGCCGCCTTACTGCATTATCAAATTAGCCGTTCTGATTTCTGCAGCGGCTACGTCACCTCCGATTCCTCTGCAAATCGTTGCTCATCGTATTATCCCGGATCTGTATAATATCACATTACTATCACCCCACCGATGTCTCAGAATTGGGGCCCCCCACGATACGGACCCTTCCCGCAAGGGCCAGATTTTAGACTCCTAACACAAAAGGTTTTATTCTATCGCTGGCAGGGTCCGCAGTGTCAGGCTGCGCTTATAGTGCCGGCGACGCGACGGTGACGTCACGCTGCGGTCGCTGGGAAAATCAAACTGACATGACTACCAGCGATGGCGACCAAGCCGTCGCTCCGTCGCGCCGCGCTTACTATAAGCGCACGCGACGACGGCAATGCATTTGTTTTGACGCGACGTTGCGTCGCTGTCGCCGACACTAGAAGCGCAGCCTTAATTAGGGAGAGATGTGTAGCACCCTGCTAAAGTTAGACCCCTATGCTACGGCAGTGTTAGGGTTAACCAGCGTGCGCATGGCTGTGTATGTGAGTAGCCTCACGCACACGTTATAATGTTTCACTTTCAGGCGCGGTGCTAGTCTGTGAGGTATGAGTCACAGCTGGGAAGCCATGTGACCAGTGCTACAGCAACTTCCGCCCAGAGATTGGGAGGTAAAGGGTCACACCCCCATGGTATATAAATTGGGGACCCTCCCCTTTATCATTACGTGCTAGGGGGTCCTGAGAAGCCTTGGAGAGGGTCTGAGGTGCCCTGGCTCCTGGTGAGTCCTGCCCAGGGATGATGCCCCTGGATGAGGATACTTCAGACTCAGGTGGCCCTGAGTGACTGTGCATCTGCTCTGCCCAAATGAATGGGGTGGTGTGAGAATACGGGACACCCTCTGTACTGTACTCTCGGAACAACTCAGGCGCCGTTAAACCCAAGTTGAACTGTTTCTGGCACTCTGGACTATTCATTACTCTCTGCCGGTTCCTGCAAGTGGTGAATCCCTGTCTCTGGCTGGGGCCTTGCAGGTGGAGGCGCTGCGCCATACCCTATCTACCCTCCAAGCTCCCTGCATGCGGAGGCCCAGGCTCCTGGAATATCTACAGGTGAGCACCACTGACACCTAACAGCACCAGTAATATCAGCCATCTCCCGTCGGGGGAGGGGGGAGGGGTCTTACAGAGGTTTTCATTGGAAGGTTAAATAATGAGATACTGGTCTAAATGAGATACTGGAGTTCTGACATTAAACAGGAGATGGAGCAAAGCTTCATATGAACGCGAGTTAAAGCAGGAACCTGGCTCCCTGAAAGAATATGTACCTTTAACTCCTTTCAGGGCTGGATTACCCAATGAGCAAGTGCCTAGGGACTCCCAAGTTTAGGGGGCTCCCATAAGATGCGGTGGGCCTGTAATGCGGCTCCACCATGGAGTAGCCCAGCGGTCACTGTCTGCCATAAACGCCATCCTTCTGTCAGTGCCAGGATCCAACTTCCGCCCGGCCAGAGGAGGGAGCTGGAGAGTTCCCGGACCTCAGCCAAGGTAAGTAACAGAGAGAGGGGTGTCTCCTACCTTCTCCGGAGCAGCCCTCCTCCTGCAGTGTCGCGATGTCACATGATGCTGTAACATCATGACACTGCAGGAGGAGGGACGCCTCCAGGACAGGCCCCCAAAGTCTAGTTGCCTAGGGGCCCCAGAAGGTCTAAATCCGCCACTGACTCCTTTGATGTTAGTACCGCTCGGAGCATGTCCTGCTCTTCTATCAAAGAAACATGCTTTTCTAATGTGAAAATACACGATTTTCTTCATCTCCAGCTTCTGAGGTAATTGTCATGGAACCGTCATGGAACTGCCATGGAACCGTCATGGAACTGTCATGGAACCGTCATGGAACCGTCATGGAACCGTCACAGAACCGGGCTTATTATGTACTCACCCGAGGGTCCTGGAACTGGATGGCAGGCTGTACTTCTTGGCAGGGTTACCTGTACAAACACACAGTAATAAACACCGGGTTACCTTTCCTCCCCATATTTCTATGATTGGATCCATAAATATTCCTGGACCCGTTTTGCAGCTTTGTATAACAGCGAGAGATAATGTCTGTATTAGGATAGCTGCGCATTACTCTTTATATTAAAGTCTGACTTTATCAATATAACTCTCTAACAAGACTTAGCTTAATGTCTTTATAATCTTTGTGAAATTCTTACTTTTAGTTATTACCATTTTCTGCCGCCATTTTCCAATATTATATTTTATTTTAGATCGCTTTACATAAAAGCGACTTACAAACACCTATTTAAGACCGACAGACTGATAGATAATCATCCCCCAAATATGAAAGATACCGAAAAGCGGTTGGCCTCCTTCTCCGGTGGCCGGGCTGTTGTGGGCTTGACAGTTCAGGGATAAGGTATGAAGGCAGAAGGTGCTAAGAAAGACCGGGAAGTTAAACACCAGTTATCATATTTGGCGACCTACACCTGCCGGACTCTCTCCAGTGAAGCCGCGCTGCAAGAGTTCGAAGACCAGATTGAAAAGTTGAAATAAGATATCGTTGACCATCGTGAAGTACGTAGAAAAGATGAAGGTCTCGTTAAGCCAAGAAGAGGTCACCTGGTGTATTGCAGAGGTACAAAAATGGAATAACCTGTGGAGTAGGTTTCATCATTAACAAGCAATGCTAAAACAATATTGTGGAGTATAACCGTTCATCAGAAAGAGTAGCCAGAATTATAATTTAAGTGACAAAGACATACAGGCTTAAAACAAAAACATGCTATACTGTACAAGTGTACTCCCCAACATCATTGAAAATAAAAATGTATACATTTGAGGAGTCACCCAGCATCATATTGCAAGTATTATTATGGGGTCATGAAGTCAGACAGACAGTGACACGTGGAAGACATCTACAATGAAACCAACCAACCTAACAGCAAAGGGCATTTTCCCATCGAAATCATTATGAGAGAGCACAATGCAAAAATCGGTGCCCAGCAAAAAGACAAAGAATCGGTGAGTAAATATGGTGGGTAACTATGGTTACGGCAATAGGAATTAATGTAGATTCCGAATTTGCAGAATGTCGAAACTTCTACATCATAAATTCATTTTTCAAGAAGAATGTAAGTAGAAAATTGACATTGAATGAACCCAATGGAATCAAGAACGAAAAGGAATATATATCCGGGCCAACAAAAAGCACGTGACTGAGGACTGCCCAGCACACCAATTGGTTAACTGCAAATGGCATCCAAATGTGAAGATAGCAAGAAAAAAATGAATTAAAACGAAGACAAAAACAATCAACGTCGAAAAACCTCAAGAACAGCAGCAGAGAATCCCAACTGGAGCGGATAAAATGCTTCCACGTGCTTGGGGTGCATCGGGACACTTTAGCAAACGATTATGTAAATATTATGAAGACGATAGCTGAACGCGCAGAAGAAACTGAATGAATCACTAACAAAAAACAGCATCAGATCATTATGAGAGGAGATGATAAGCAGATGAGATGAAGCAGTTACCGAGGAACAATAAATAAAGCAAACCCGAGATGCAAAAAGAAAAAGTTGAATATACGAATCTGTGCACGACAATCCCCGTGTGTACAGCCGAGGGTGTAAGAATATGGGGTACACAGTAGTGGAGGGGACTATAGAAAATAACACAAGTTTCAACAAGATGAAGCAGTCACTTAATGTATGATTGGGAGGAAGCAAATAATTGCACTCAAGTAAGACGATTGATCAACATTAAAAGACCATGCACTTACTGTATCATAAAGACAGCTGAGGACATGGAGATTAACACAAATAACACAGGGCATAATCCAGCAGACAGTTGAACCATGCATCCTACACATGGAAGAGAAGCTGCAACACCTGGAGTTCACAATTCTTCAATAAACATTTGGACAAGAAAGAATTAGATTAAATCTTTAAAAAAAAATATTTTTTTTACCCATACTTTCCAGATCAAATAGCAAAGGCAATAAAATACATGAAGAATTGGATGGCTCCCGGGAGGGGCAGATGGAATAATTACTGAAGAAGTAGAGGAAATCTACTTACCTGTTGCTTGCCAAACAGGAATATTGCGGGGCAGAGGAGGAAAACCACCGTTATCCTCGTCCATAATAAAGGAGACAAAGAAATCCTTAAGAAATGTAGATCAATCACACAAGATTGTTACGAAAATACTAACTAATGGGCTGCAACAAACCCTAGGCTTTGCCCAGTCTAGAGAAGTGGGGTTTGCCGTGCATACTGTGTAACACACTAACACATCAAAGCTGTACAAGAAGACATTTCTCCAAGTAATGGACATGGTCTATCATCGTAGATTATGAAACAGCATTTGATTCGGTCTACACCTCAGCTGTTTTATACCTATTAAGAAGACAAAGTGCTGAAGACGCGTACATTGATATTAAAAGGAACATTTATGAAAATACCACATCCACCTATAGATTACATGAAGATACAAGCAAGTTAAGGATCGGCGATGGTGTGTGACGCGACTCCATCACAAAGCTTTAGTACAGCAACACTTGAATTGTTGAAGACATTGACAATTGGTTCGAGAAAGAAATCAAAATCAACTGTGGATACCTGCGTCACCTACAATCCGCAGACCACCAGCAACGAATCATAACTCGCCAAAGTAAGAAGATAAGCCTCCATGGGAATCTCAGCGTGACCAAAGTAACCATTAACTCCGCAGAGATCAAAACATAGAAAACCGTTTCCCACGTAGTTGAAGACGGTGTCCACCTTGGCCGGCGAATATCAAAAGATGGAAACCATTACAATGAAGTCAACAGGAGAATGAAGATAGGATGGAGCGTTTGGAAGACACAAAACAATCTTTCATGGGAGCCTCCCACTGCGTCTCAAGATGAAAGGTTTCGACCCGTGTTTTCTGCCCGTGCTCACGTGTGGATGTGAAACTTGAACCCTAAATGCAAAGATAATTCTACTCCAAATGATGGAGGGATGGATGGTGGATATGTCTGTCACATCATTACAAGGGAGAAGAAATGGCGGTGGCGCGGAAGTATTGCAAGAAGAAATGAACATTTTTGGATGAAGATGGTACTCGGCTGGATTCCAAGAGCTATCAAAAAACCACGACAACGACAAAAGTAAGATGGGAGCATGGTATTAAGAAATGTGTTGGAGCAAAGTAGAGAGGTTTGCAACCGCAGTACCTGGAATATATATATTCATACACACTCACATATATATATATATATATATATATATATATATATATATATATATATATACTGTATGTGTGTGTATATATATATATATATATATATATATATATTATATATATATATATATATATATATATATATATATATATATATATATATATATATATATACACACACATGTATACTACCTCTCACACATCTTGATAAAGTGCTTGCGCACGAAAACGCGTGTTTTTATCTGTTGTCCAGTTGTGCAATAATAAAAATGTCTATATGGGAGTTGCCCTTTGATCCCCTTTTTTCGGCCAGTTTTGGCCGTGCTCCGGTTCCAAACACTAAACTTCTTGGTCGTGTTTGAAACTTTAAATGTTTTCTTCTTTTTAATACTTTTGAGTGTCAATTTCATTAAAAAAAAAAAAAAGGGACAATCCCTTAGATTGAGGGTGGAAATGCTTGCTGCCCCTGGATTATTGTAGTTTTATACTTTTAGCACAGATTACACCTTTCCATTACTGTCTGTGGCTTACAACTGTTTTTTATGCGAAATTGTATCCCCCGGAGATGCATCCGAGTCAGTTTTTCAACCTACAATTCTATGTTTTTTGCCTTAATAAATATACATTACCACTGTACAACATACAGTATGTGACAAAGTGGAGACACCATCTAGCGTCCACTTAACGCCCTTTATTTCACAGGAAGTCAGTAACACAAGCAGATCGGGAGGGGGCATTTCATGTGAGCATAGCGCCATCTACTGGGAAATAACTGCACATTTGCCCTGTCATTTGCAGGAACATGTTTACGCCCTGATAACGCCCTGATACAGTATCAGTCGCGATATCCGGGTGACAGTGGTGGCAGGAACTGCTCAGGGTAGATTTGGGGTGATTTTCTCTTAAATCAAAACACCATTGTGGGGTAAATGAAAATGTAATTAACACACTACAAGTGGAGTTTAACTTACTGGTCAGAGAATCCCTGGCTTGGTTTCCCCATTACCTGGCGCCTGTAATTCCCCTCTCGCTCCCTCACTTACTAACAGTTTGTCTCAAAAGGAGCAAAGTCCCCTTCTCCGTGGCTGTGTATGTGCGTGGCATGCAAGGAGCGATACACAGTGTCCTGTCTCTAGGTACTGTATGCAGTGACCCGAACCAGGCGATACACAGTGTCCTGTCTCTAGATACTGTATGCAGTGACCCGAACCAGGCGATACACAGTGTCCTGTCTCTAGGTACTGTATGCAGTGACCCGAACCAGGCGATACACAGTGTCCTGTCGCTAGATACTGTATGCAGTGACCCGAACCAGGCGATACACAGTGTCCTGTCTCTAGGTACTGTATGCAGTGACCCGAACCAGGCGATACACAGTGTCCTGTCGCTAGGTACTGTATGCAGTGACCCGAACCAGGCGATACACAGTGTCCTGTCTCTAGGTACTGTATGCAGTGACCCAAACCAGGCGATACTCAGTGTCCTGTCTCTAGGTACTGTATGCAGTGACCCGAACCAGGCGATACACAGTGTCCTGTCGCTAGGTACTGTATGTAGTGACCCGAACCAGGCGATACACAGTGTCCTGTCTCTAGGTACTGTATGCAGTGACCCGAACCAGGCGATACACAGTGTCCTGTCGCTAGGTACTGTATGCCGTGACCCGAACCAGGCGATACACAGTGTCCTGTCGCTAGGTACTGTATGCAGTGACCCGAACCAGGCGATACACAGTGTCCTGTCTCTAGGTACTGTATGCAGTGACCCGAACCAGGCGATACACAGTGTCCTGTCGCTAGGTACCGTATGTAGTGACCCAAACCAGGCGATACACAGTGTCCTGTCTCTAGGTAATGTATGTAGTGACCCAAACTAGGCGATACACAGTGTCCTGTCTCTAGGTACTGTATGCAGTGACCCGAACCAGGCGATACACAGTGTCCTGTCTCTAGGTACTGTATGCAGTGACCCGACCCAGGCGATACACAGTGTCCTGTCGCTAGGTACTGTATGCAGTGACCCGAACCAGTTCATCTCTAGTAGTTATAGATTCAGCCTAAATTAGCAACTTCTATAGTTACAATAACATCAAAGCACTCGGACGTGAGACTGCCAACTTTATATTCACTGGCGAGGTGTTCTTTGATTTTTGCACTATGTTTCAAAGTAACAATTCCGCCCATTCTAACATTGTAATATTATTGCTCATTAAATCAGAAGCTTGGAGTTAATATGCCCCATATCTCATTGGCAATTTGACCAACAGCCTGTATCATAGCATGCTCGTTTCATTATTCTCCGGGGGTTTCCCTCACTGGGCATCATTGTTACATATTATAGAACAGATGTGACTTGCAAGGTTTTATTCAGCTTTGATCCTGGTGAATCTCTAAGTAAAATAACATTTACACTAATTACAAGCAGACCTTATTGTGTAATACGGGATAGTACAATGATCAGTTTATAAATGCGTGCAAGCGAGCAGTAATATTCATTAAACAACGTAACTAACATTTTCAGGGGGTTATTAACTAAACTGCAATAGCGCATTTTGTCCCTTGAATCACTTACCCTCCACGGTCAGTTCCACGGTGACTTGTCGCACGCCTGCATCGTTGGAGGCTTCGCATGTGTACTTCCCACTGTCTTCCTCGCTCACCTCCTTTATTACAAGGCTAAAAATCCCTCGAACGCCTTGCTCCACTCTCCAGCGCTCGCCCGCCGTGACGCGCTGACCATTTCTGTACCATGTGACCTGCGGCTCAGGACATCCCCGGACCTACAGTACAACAGAAATCAATAAAAAGATGAGCAACCCATCACATGCAGATTATTTATTTCTCTCCTGCCTGAGCCAGCAGTGGGTGTGGTTGGCTGAGCGGTAACCTAACACACCTGGTGGGTGTCCCTATTTGTACAGAGGTTGCACACGAATCCGGAGCTCGCGTGTCCTGATCTGCGTGACTGGTTGATTTCAAGTGCTGGTTGTATTAAGTGTGCAGTTAGAACTAGAAGCCGTTTGAACAAGGAAGGGGTTAAACAAGGTTTAGTATATTGAAGTACAGTTTATTGTTAGTACTTATAAACTTCATAGTTGCTACAATGAGCAGGATTGAAAATGCCACTCAATACACATCTTGCCACATGTATGTGCACTTGGAGCAGCTGTTCCAAGGAGCATATCGGTGTGAGAAGTGTGAGCGGGGGGTCTCTTTAGAGTCAGAGATTGCTGATCTGAAGAGGCAACTTGTAATATTGAGGGACTTTGACAATCTTGAAAGGGGTTTAGAGCTCACTGAGCAGGCCCTGGCTGGTACTAGTGGTGCAGATAGTGGCGCTGTTAGTGAGGAGCAGGTAGATAGCTGGGTAACAGTTAGAAGGGGAAGCAGGGGCAATAGGGAGAGGCAGGCCAGTTCTGAGCTGTCCCATCCCAATAGATTTTCCATGTTGAGTGAAGATATTGGGAGTGCCAGGGCAGAAATGGCAAGGCTGGGGGAGACTAATTCCTCTAGCAGCCAGGGGAACAGTTCCTCCAGCACTGAGGGGACTCAGAATGCTGAGATACAAAGAAATATTGTGCTGGTAGGGGACTCCATTATTAGGAAGGTAGATAGGGCAATCTGTTGCCGTGACCGCATGAACCGAACAGTTTGTTGTCTCCCAGGTGCTCGGGACTCCTGTAAGCCAAGGGACAGGGAGACAAGCAGGTTTAGAAACATGTATAGTTTTAAATCTTTAGAGAAGGTGTTAGTCAAATATATAGATGCATTATTTTATGAGGAAAGTATTATTTGTATGTTTAGTTGTTTTAAAGAGTTGTATTAAATAAAGTTTTATTATATTTTATAATTATTATATAACATTTTGTAACTTATATCTGCACCACCTAATTAAGAGACCACTGAGTTGAGTATTTAATTATCAGCCTACGAAGGATTCTTATTGGATTAGGGCTGGAACAGGACATCTGCGTCTGTTTTCTATGAGATGAGGCTTAGAATATAGGTAGGCTGCGGAGTGTAAAGCGCATGACCACAGAAGAAGTCGCAAGACGAAACGCGTTGGGCCCTTTGTGCGTCTGATGCCACCGTACCAACTCTGAGCCAACTCCGTGAGGATTTCAATTGGCTGAGACGGCGGTGACGTGTGAAGCAGGTCGAGGGAATCCCAGACGCGAGTGAGAGCCGCGGACGGAGGAGCACACGCACGCCGATCCGGGAGAGGGGTTGGAGTGCGCCAGAGTCAGTCCCTGCTTTTTACCAGCGGGGAAAGTGTGAGTTGTTCCTTTCCTCTGTGTTGTTTGTGACCTAAGTAAAACGTTAACGCGCTATTTCCTACGCATTTGTGTCTTCTTCTTCTTCTCCATATGAGGTCTACAAGGAGTCCCTGCACAAGAGGATTTCGGTTATGGAGTAACAGTATTACGTGTCATCAGTGTTTAATTACTCACTGGAATATTTTGCACATTGTATTGCACATTTTATTCATTTTGCACCATGAACACCTGATGGTTTAGTTTGGTTACAATTGAGGTTTGGAAACCGCTGGTGTTTAGGCAGCACTTGACTATATCACATATTTGTAGCACTTTATTTGTTATTTCACATATTACTGAAACATGGTGGGATGAAACTCATGACTGGACAGTTAATTTTGAGGGTTATTCCCTTTTTCGGAAGGATCGAGCAAATAGAAGGGGAGGTGGAGTATGTTTATATGTTAAACCGGATCTAAAACCTATTATAAGGGATGATGTCTATGAAGGGAATGATGAAAATGTAGAGACCTTGTGGATAGAAATTAGCAGTGGAGGTAAAAGTATAAAGAAAATGTTTGTAGGGATATGCTATAAACCACCAAATATCGGTGAGATTGAGATAGCTAAAATACTTTTGCAATTGGAGAAGGCATCAAAACTGGGTCATGTTTGCATAATGGGGGATTTTAATTATCCAGACATAGACTGGGGCAATGAGATTAGCATCACAACAAAAGGAAACAGTTTTTGGGGGTGCTTAAAGACAATTATATGACCCAAATTACTGAGGAACCAACCAGGAGAGGGGCAGGTCTGGATTTGGCCATATCAAACAATGTAGAAGTAATAACAAATATTCAAGTCCTGGAACATTTGGGTAACAGTGATCATAACATGGTCTCATTTGAAATAAATTATCAAAAAACAGATTACTTGGGTTCAACAAAGACCTTAAACTTTAGAAAGGCAGATTTTAATAAACTGAGGTGTAATCTACAAGTAATACACTGGGATGATGCTTTTGCAGGGAAAATGTAGAAGATAAATGGGCAGTCTTTAAAACATTGTTAGAAAAGCACACTTATCAGAGTATACCCTTGGGTAATAAGTATAAAAGAAATACAGGCATACCCCGGTTTAAGGACACTCACTTTAAGTACACTCGCGAGTAAGGACATATCGCCCAATAGGCAAACGGCAGCTCACGCATGCGCCTGTCAGCACGTCTTGAACAGCAATACCGGCTCCCTACTTGTACTGAAGCTGTGCGCAAGCGGGGAGAAGATAGAGCCTGTTACACATGTGTTATTTACATCAGTTATGCACGTATATGATGATTGCAGTACAGTACATGCATCGATAAGTGGGAAAAAGGGAGTGCTTCACTTTAAGTACATTTTCGCTTTACATACATGCTCTGGGCCCATTGCGTACGTTAATGCGGGGTATGCCTGTAAGTCAAAACCATGTGGCTAAATAAACAGGTAGGGGAGGAAATGGACAAGAAGAGGAAGGCGTTTAGATTCTTTAAGTCAGAAGGGACAGAGACATCGTATCAGAATTATTAGGAATGTAACAAAAATTCAAAAGGGCAATCAAATTAGCAAAAATGGATAATGAAAAAAAGGATTGCAATAGAAAGTAAGGTCAACCCAAAAAAGTTCTTTAAGTACCGTAATTACAAAAATTAGAGAAAAGAAAATATAGGACCCTTTCAGTGTGAGATGGGTAGGCAGATTATTGGAGATAAGGGAAAAGCAGAGGTATTAAACAAATTCTTTGCCTCTGTGTTTACCAGGGAAGAATCAATTTCAATTGTAGTGCCGCAGGAGGAAGCCACAACCTCCATATTAATGAACAATTGGTTAACGGAGGAAGAAGTTCATAGGCAGCTTGATAAAATTGAAGTAAATAAGGCACCTGGCCCCGATGGCATACATCCAAGAGTTCAAGGAGTTAAGCTCAGTAATAGCAAAACCATTATATTTAATATTCAAGGACTCCATTTCCACAGGCTCCGTACCACAAGATTGGCGTGAAGCAGATGTGGTGCCTATATTTAAAAAGGGAGTTAGATCAGACCGGGGAATTACAGACCTGTAAGCCTGACTTCAGTAGTGGTGAAACTACTTGAAGGTTTAATACGGGATCACATTCAGGAATACCTAATGGAAAACAACATTTTTAGTAACAGTCAGCATGGATTTATGAAGGATAGATCTTGCCAAACTAACCTTATTTGTTTGTTTGAGGAGGTAAGTAGGAATTTAGACCAGGGTAATGCAGTTGATGTGGTCTACTTAGATTTTGCAAAGGTTTTTGATGCGGTTCCACACAAGAGGTTGGTGTACAAAATAAAGCAAATTGGACTCAGTAAAAATATATGCACCTGGATTGAAAACTGGTTGAAGGACAGACAACAGAGGGTTGTCATAAATGGATCTTTTTCAGGTTGGGCTAAAGTCATGAGTGGAGTACCTCAGGGATCGGTACTGGGACCCCTGCTTTTTAACTTGTTTATTAATGACCTTGAGGTTGGCATCGAGAGCAAAGTCTCCATCTTTGCTGATGATACTAAATTGTGTAAGGTAGTAGAATCAGAGCAGGATGTAATTTCTCTCCAGAAGGACTTGGAGAGACTGGAAACGTGGGCAGGTAAATGGCAGATGAGGTTTAATACAGATAAATGTAAGGTTACACATGTGGGAAGCAAGAATAAATAGGCGACTTACAAATTAAATGGGGATAAATTGGGGGAATCCTTGATGGAGAAGGATTTAGGAGTGCTTGTAGACAGCAGGCTTTTGCCATTTTGGGCACCACTCCTTAGAAAAGACATTATGGAACTAGAGAGAGTGCAGAGGAGAACCACCAAATTAATAAAGGGGATGGACAATCTCACTTATGAGGAGAGGCTAGCTAAATTAGATTTATTTACATTACAAAAGAGGCGTCTAAGAGGGGATATGATCATTAAATACAAATATATTCGGGGACAATACAAGGAGCTTTCAAATTAATATTCATCCCACAGGCAGTACAAAGGACTCGGGGCCATCCCTTAAGGTTGGAGGAAAGGAGATTTCACCAGCAACAAAGGAAAGGGTTCTTTACAGTAAGGGCAGTTACAGTGTAGAATTCATTACCCATGGAGACTGTGATGGCAGGTACAACAGATTTGTTCAAAAAGGGTTGGGCATGTATTTAGAAAGGAAAGGTATACAGGGATATACCAAATAAGTAAGCATGGGAAGGATGTTGATCCAGGGAGTAATCTGATTGCCAATTCTTGGAGTCAGGAAGGAATGTATTTTTCCCCTTATGAGATATCATTGGATGATATGACTCTGGGGTTTTTTGTTTGCCTTCCTCTGGATCAATAAGTAAGTATAGATATAGGATAAAGTATCTGTTGTTTACATTTAGCATAGGTTGAACTTGATGGACGTACGTCTTTTTTCAAGTTCATCTACTATGTAACTATGTAACTATGTAATACTGTATGTAACTATATAACTATGTATCTATGTATATTCCTCTTATACACTGGGTACGATAATACGTGGACGGAGAAAGAGCTGCCATTGGGAGAACTGCTATATAGTAACCTAGCCCTAATCACAGCATCATTGAATTGGCTGCAACATTTGTTCTTAATGGGACTTTAATAAATGCATGGTGGAATATGATGCCGAGAGAACGGATGGCAAATGTAGCGAAGGTGTTACATTCCGAGCGCTCTCACATTCCGAGCGCTCTCACATTCCGAGCGCTCTCACATTCCGAGCGCTCTCACATTCCGAGCGCTCTCACATTCCGAGCGCTCTCACATTCCGAGCGCTCTCACAATCCGAGCGCTCTCACATTCCGAGCGCTCTCACATTCCGAGCGCTCTCACATTCCGAGCGCTCTCACATTCCGAGCGCTCTCACATTCCGAGCGCTCTCACATTCCGAGCGCTCTCACTGTAACATAACAACATTTTTTTTTTTAAATATATAAGATCATTAGAGTTTCTTTGATCGGAAATTGTGACTTTATTTTTCCCCATTCAGACAAGAAAGGTCCTGAAAGAGAAAGGATTCAGGTAACCGCCTGTAATCCCACGCCTGTAATCTCGGGTCTGTAATCCCACACCTGTAATCTCGGGTCTGTAATCCCACACCTGTAATCTGGGTCTGTAATCCCACGCCTGGAATCTCGGGTCTGTAATCCCACGCATGGAATCTCGGGTCTGTAATCCTACGCCTATAATCTCGGGTCTGTAATCCCACGTCTGGAATCTCGGGTCTGTAATCCCATGCCTGGAATCTCGGGTCTATAATCCCACGCCTGGAATCTCGGGTCTGTAATCCCACGCATGTAATCTCGGGTCTGTAATCCCACGCATGTAATCTCGGGTCTGTAATCCCACGCATGTAATCTCTGGTCTGTAATCCCACGCCTGTAATCTCGGGGCTGTAATTCCACGTCTGTAATCTCGAGTCTGTAATCCCATGCATGTAATCTCGGGTCTGTAATCCCACACCTGGAATCTCGGGTCTGTAATCCCACGCATGTAATCTCTGGTCTGTAATCCCACGCCTGTAATCTCGGGGCTGTAATTCCACGTCTGTAATCTCGAGTCTGTAATCCCACGCCTGGAATCTCGGGTCTGTAATCCCACACCTGGAATCTCGGGTCTGTAATCCCACGCATGTAATCTCGGGTCTGTAATCCCACACCTGGAATCTCGGGTCTGTAATCCCACACCTGGAATCTCGGGTCTGTAATCCCACGCATGTAATCTCGGGTCTGTAATCCCACGCCTGGAATCTCGGGTCTGTAATCCCACGCATGTAATCTCTGGTCTGTAATCCCACGCCTGTAATCTCGGGGCTGTAATTCCACGTCTGGAATCTCGAGTCTGTAATCCCACGTCTGTAATCTCGGGTCTGTAATCCCACGCCTGTAATCTCGGGTCTGCAATCCCACGCATTTAATCTCGGGTCTGTAATCCCACGCCTGGAATCTCGGGTCTGTAATCCCACGCCTGTAATCTCGGGTCTGTAATCCCACGTCTGTAATCTCGGATCTGTAATCCCACACCTGAAATCTCGGGGCTGTAATATCACGCCTGGAATCTCGGGGCTGTAATTCCACGTCTGTAATCTTGGGTCTGTAATCCCACGCCTGTAATCTCGGGTCTGTAATCCCACGTCTGTAATCTCGGATCTGTAATCCCACGTCTGTAATCTCGGATCTGTAATCCCACACCTGTAATCTCGGGTCTGTAATCCCACGCCTGGAATCTTGGGTCTGTAATCCCACGCCTGGAATCTCAGGTCTGTAATCCCACGACTGGAATCTCGGGTCTGTAATCCCACAGCTGGAATCTCAGGTCTGTAATCCCACACCTTTAATCTCGGGTCTGTAATCCCACGCATGGAATCTCGGGTCTGTAATCCCACGCCTGGAATCTCGGGTCTGTAATCCCACGCCTGGAATCTCAGGTCTGTAATCCCACGCCTGGAATCTCGGGTCTGTAATCCCACGGCTGGAATCTCGGGTCTGTAATCCCACGCCTGGAATCTCGGGTCTGTAATCCCACGCCTGGAATCTCGGGTCTGTAATACCACGCCTGGAATCTCGGGTCTGTAATTCCACGCCTGGAATCTCGGGTCTGTAATACCACGCCTGGAATCTCAGGTCTGTAATCCCACGTCTGGAATCTCGGGTCTGTAATCCCACGCCTGGAATCTCGGGTCTGTAATCCCACGCCTGGAATCTCGGGTCTGTAATACCACGCCTGGAATCTCAGGTCTGTAATCCCACGTCTGGAATCTCGGGTCTGTAATCCCACGCCTGGAATCTCGGGTCTGTAATCCCACGCCTGGAATCTCGGGTCTGTAATCCCACGCCTGGAATCTCAGGTCTGTAATCCCACGCCTGGAATCTCGGGTCTGTAATCCCACGCCTGGAATCTCGGGTCTGTAATCCCACACCTGTAATCTCGGGTCTGTAATCCCACGGCTGGAATCTCGGGTCTGTAATCCCACGCCTGGAATCTCGGGTCTGTAATCCCACGCCTGGAATCTCGGGTCTGTAATCCCACGCCTGGAATCTCGGGTCTGTAATCCCACACCTGTAATCTCGGGTCTGTAATCCCACGCCTGGAATCTCGGATCTGTAATCCCACGCCTGGAATCTCGGGTCTGTGATCCCACACCTGGAATCTTGGTTCTAGCAAAATTCTCGAGGGTTTGCAAACGCTTCAAACGTTTGCTGGTAACTGCGGCGGGCGTTTATCGGCGGGTTCACACATCTTCAATGATGTTCCAATCCCCTCTGGGATCGTTTTCAAGATCCTCGAGTGAACTAAACGGTTGCAGAAATGTGGATTAAAGGAATACGTTCCTGGCAGTCATGGGGTCAACTCCAGTCGAGGGCAAAGAAAGCCCCCCAGGATTTATTTCAGGTGGATTTGGAATGTGATTAAACCAGAGCCAAATCCCCCGCAAAACACCCTCCCCCCCACACACACACACACACACACACACACACACACACCTCCCTTCCTGAGACCAGCACACACACACACTGAGACACACACACACACACACACACACACACCTCCCTTCCTGAGACCAGCACACACACACACACACACACACACACACACACACACACACACACACACACACACACACACACACACACACACACACACACACACACACACACACACACACACACACACCTCCCTTCCTGAGACCAGCACACACACACACTGAGACACACACACACACCTCCCTTCCTGAGACCAGCACACACACACACACACACACACACACACACACACACACACACACACACACACACACACACACACACACACACACACACACACACACACACACACACACACACACACACACACACACACACACACACCTCCCTTCCTGAGACCAGCACACATGCCAAAAAAATGTGCGCTCCCTAAACGCCGGGATCACTGCTTAGTGGGAATTTGTTTTGATGATAATGGACCATTTCCAGCACTTCAGCAGGTTTCGCTTTGCTCTGCGCCCCCTGCAAACATCTGCCTTAAATAAGCACCCGTAGCAGAGCCTCAGCGGTCCCGTGCTGGGCAATAGGCTTCAAGTCGCAGCTGCATGCTACAGCACGTGGAGGGGCCGTGTAACAAGTCCGTCCGCCGGAGTCAGGTAGTGATTCGGGAGTGGTCACAGGAGCAGTCAGGGGAGCAGTTATAGGAGCAGCTAGGGAAGGAGTTATAGGAGCAGTTATAGGGAGCAGTTATAAAGGCAGTTAGAGGAGCAGCTAGGGGAAGAGTTATAGGAGCAGCTAGGGGAGAAGTTATAGGAGCAGCTAGGGGGGGAGTTATAGGAGCAGCTAGGGGGGGAGTTATAGGAGCAGCTAGGGAAGGAGTTATAGGAGCAGTTATAGGGAGCAGTTATAAAGGCAGTTAGAGGAGCAGCTAGGGGAAGAGTTATAGGAGCAGCTAGGGGAGAAGTTATAGGAGCAGCTAGGGGGGGAGTTATAGGAGCAGCTAGGGGGGGAGTTATAGGGAGCAGTTATAGAAGCAGTTAGGGGATGAGTTATAGGAGCAGCTAGGGGAGGAGTTATAGGAGCAGTTATAGAAGCAGTTAGGGGAGGAGTTATAGGAGCAGCTAGGGGAGGAGTTATAGGAGCAGTTATAGAAGCAGTTAGGGGAGGAGTTATAGGAGCAGCTAGGGGAGGAGTTATAGGAGCAGTTAGGCAGGAGTTATAGGAGCAGTTAGGGGAGGAGTTGTAGGAGCAGTTAGGGGAGGAGTTATAGGAGGAGTTATAGGAGCAGTTAGGGGAGGAGTTATAGGTAGTGGTTATAGGTAGCGGTTATAGGAAGGAGTTATAGGAGCAGTTAGGGGAGGAGTTATAGGAGCAGTTAGGGGAGGAGTTATAGGAGCAGTTAGGGGAGGAGTTATAGGTAGCGGTTATAGGAAGGAGTTATAGGAGCAGTTAGGGGAGGAGTTATAGGAGCAGTTAGGGGAGGAGTTATAGGAGCAGTTAGGGGAGGAGTTATAGGTAGCGGTTATAGGAGTAGTTATGGGGGAGCAGTTGGAAGAAACTCAAATAACAAGTTTCATACATTTGCTACTAATGCAAACTGATGCAAATAAAAAAATGCTCTAAGTTATCACACAAGCTGCATCATTTCGATACATTTCTCCCCAATAATATCTACAGATGTGGTATTCTGCTATGTTTATGTAAATCATTCCAACCCCTGTAACTTCACCCGGAATAACCGCGTTATATTCACATACACACTGCTATGCATCCCAGCTTTTTGTAGAACTCCTGAATGGTAGTTAAAGATGAGATGTATACAGTATATACAGTATATACAGTATATACAGAGATAGAACAGAACAGATGTTCAAGGCTCAGGAAGAAAAAAATAAGACATTCTATGTATTCTATACATTGTTCTTTGTTGAATCGGCAACCCCACCCACTGGAATGTTAATGAGCCAAGGGGACAAAGAAAAGATCTTTTTGTTCACAGACGCACCAGATTCAACCTCACCCACCCAGCGTACATCTGCGATGCTCCAAAGGCGCACAGCCTTTGGCGCAGCCGAAGGGCGGCCAAAGGGCGTGAGCCGTTTGCTGCCGTTCGCTGATGTTAGTTGATGTTAAAGTGATGTTGAAGCTGCTCTATTTCTATCTGTCCATGAAATGTCTGTCAATTCCCTGCATAACCCTGTTCTTTTATCGTAACCATGTATTTTTTATAACTCTGCGCCCAGGACATACTTGAAAACGAGAGGTATCTCTCAATGTATCACTTCCTGGTAAAACATTTTTATAAATAAATAAATAAATGCAGTAAAAATCCAGCTCACTGATTTAAAGTGTTAGTTCTTCCTAGGACCAAAGGCAGTGACATGTTTAAGGGGTGACATCTGGGTGTTTTGTTTTTTTTAACCAAAATCTAACTATTCTGTAGCCACAGGGTATATGCTCGATATAGTATGGCCAGATAGCTGAACTCAGCCCCCTTTCCAAAGAACACCAAGTCCTGTGATATTTTCTTAACTTCATTGGAAAGGCATAAGATATATACAGGAGGGCCCGGGTATACGGCGGGTTCCGTTCCAGGGGCCCCGGGTATACGGCGGGTTCCGTTCCAGGGGCCCGCCGTACAGTGAAAATCGCCGGAAAGTGGATCCGGCGATTTTCAGGTCTATGCATGCGCAAACCAGCATTTTCGCCGTTCTGCGTATGCGCGACCTACGGTCTGCACGCGCAAACTACGGTCTGCGCATGCGCGCCGGGCGCATCCACCCTTCTGCGCATGCGCATTTTACGAGCCAACATGGCGGCCCCCTTCTCGGTGCCGCCGTATCGGCGGATCGCCGAGAAGCGGGGCCCTGCTGTATTGGTGCTTGCAGATGGTATGATGTGATGAGAGAGTGCTTCTCTGTGTAGGTGCTTTGTAATCAGAGGCAGGTAAAACAGAATGGCCTTGCCATGGAGTGTGTAGCATTAGGGGTTACTCACTCAGCCAGTGCAGGAAGGAAAAGGAAGTGAGGAGCAAGGGTTACACAAGAAGTGAGATGGGACTAAACTAACTGTCAGCAAAGACAGGGGGAGGGCAGAATAGCCCATTCTGAGAAGGATCTCAGAGGTTGCTATAGCAACCCACTGACTAAATGTACAGAGGCAGGGATTGCAACATTGTGTCTATCACACAGGCACTGTGTGTTTTCAGAGCAAATATGCATGCAGCTGAAATAAGGAACTGACAGGCAGAAGCTGCAAAGGGGGGTAAACAGAAATATGAATCCTGTTCCAGGACACTAACTATTTATATATACAGTTGTGTGAAAAAGAAAGTACACTCTCTTTGAATTCTATGGTTTTACATATCAGGACATAATAACAATCATCTGTTCCTTAGCAGGTCTTAAAATTAGGTAAATACAGCCTCAGATGAACAACAACACATGACATATTACACTGTCATGATTTATTTAACAAAAATAAAGCCAAAATGTGTGAAAAACCAAGTACACCCTTACTGCTTCCATAGGAATAAAGATGCTAAGTAGCAGACAGGTGCTGCTAATCAAATGCCCTTGATTAATTGATCATCAGCAAGTGTGACCAACTCTATCAAAGACGAAGTTTTAGCAGTTTGCTGGTCTGGAGCATTCAGGTGTGTGTTAACACAATGCCAAGGAGGAAAGACATTAGCAATGATCTTAGAGAAGCAATTGTTGCTGCCCATCAATTTGGGAAGGGTTATAAGGCCATTTCCAAACAATTTAAAGTCTATCATTCTACAGTTAGAAAGATTATTCAAAAGTGGAAAACATTCAAGACAGTTGCCAACCTTCCCAGGAGTGGACGTCCCTGCAAATTCACCCCAAGGTCAGACCGTGCAATGCTCAGAGAAATTGCAAAAAAAACAAGAGTTACATCTCAGACTCTACAGGCCTCAGTTAGCATGTTAAATGTTAAAGTTCATGACAGTACAATTAGAAAAAGACTGAACAAGTATGGTTTGTTTGGAAGGGTTGCCAGGAGAAAACCTCTTCTCTCTAAAAAGAACATGGCAGCACGGCTTAGGTTTGCAAAGTTGCATCTGAACAAACCACAAGACTTCTGGAACAATGTCCTTTGGACAGACAGGAGAGAGAGAGGCGGGGGTGAGAAGAAGAGGTAGAGAGGTGGGGCAAGAGAGAACGTGAGGGATGGAGATGGGTAGGAGAGAGAGGGGGAAAGAGGTAGAGGCGAGAGAGGAGGGGGGAGAAAGGGGGGAAAGAGGAGGGGGAGGAGGTGGGAGAAAGGAGGGGGAGAGAAGGAGAGGGGGGAGACAGGAGGGTAGGAGAGAGGAGGGAGGAAAGAGGAGGGGGATAGAGGGAGAAAGGAGGGGAGAGAGAAGGAGAGAGGAGGGGGAGAGAGGGCGAGAGAGAGGGAGGGAGATGGGGGTCTCGCAAAGCCGTTGACACTGGAGGGGGCCAGTGGAAATCTCTAGTCCTGGGCCCCAGGAAAGCTGCCTGTGGCCCTGTGCACAGTCAAAGTACCCCTCTCCGCCCCCCTACCCTACCCTCCCCTTATCTATATCTGATAGTTACAGGGTGGGGTAAGAAGGCTAAAGAAAAAACGTGACTGACAACCCCCCCCTGTCCTCCCCCACCCTCTCTTTCCCCCCTCCCCTCTCCTCTCCCCCCCTCCTTTCCCCCCCTCTTCTCCACCCTCTCTTTCCCCTGCTCTGCCACCCCCCCCACCCTCCCCTCTCCCCCTCCCATCCCCACCCTCTCCTCCCTTCTCCTCATTCAGAGAGGCCTCTAAGAAATGTGATTTGTAATTACCACAGAAAAAAGCAGGCAAAGCTTTGTTTTTGGTATTGTTAGGTTTGTTTAAGGAAGCCAGTTATATTCTTAAAAAAAAAGTTGGGGCCAGCCATGTGAAATTGTACTTGTAAGAAAGTAACCGCGCCTTTTTGGGTAGCGGATATCTGAGGCAGGACCTTCCAGGGCTGAGCTGACACGTTGTTTAATCTTATTGTAAAATCAAAACATATTTGACTCTGTTTGTTGTATATTTTATTGTGTCCTTCAAAATATTTTCTTCCTGTGTACATTTCTTCTCTGGGATCCAAACTTAACACACGTAGGTAACGGCCATTTCTAACCTGTGCATTACCTGTACATTACCTGTGCATTACCTGTGTAGTACCTGTGCATTACCTGTGCAGCACCTGTGCATTACCTGTACATTACCTGTACAGTACCTGTGCATTGCCTGCGCATTACCTGCGCATTACCTGCGCATTACCTGCGCATTACCTGTGCATTACCTGCGCATTACCTGTGCAGTACCTGTGCAGTACCTGTGCAGTACCTGTACATTACCTGCGCATTACCTGCACATTACCTGTGCAGTACCTGTGCATTAGCTGTGCAGTACCTGTACATTACCTGTGCATTACCTGTGCAGTACCTGTACATTACCTGTGCAGTACCTGTGCAGTACCTGTGCAGTACCTGTGCATTAGCTGTGCAGTACCTGTAGATTACCTGTGCATTACCTGTGCAGTACCTGTACATTACCTGTGCAGTAGCTGTGCAGCACCTGTACATTACCTGTACATTACCTGTGCAGTACCTGTGCATTACCTGTGCAGTACCTGTGCAGTACCTGTGCTTCTTGTGAGACGTTCCATTAAAATCAGACGTTTTCCCAAAGAAATGTTGAAAGGATGGCTTTTAACTTGATAAAAGCAGCATTTTTCTGTGTGGGGTGGTGACCTGCTGTTGACCGTCTGCTTTAGTGAAGGTTACCTGCTTATGAGGTGTTAAATATTCGGAATAGCTGGAATGCTTTATGTGAGTGGGGAAAACGCTCAGCCAGGCGCAGCTGGCACAATTCAATCAGAATAAAGAGGAAGCTTGCCAGAACGCGCACTAATAACTCTGCATGTGGCCATTTCTCTCTCACACGCCAGGCATTGCCGGACCCTCCGCAGCAAATAAGTGCAAACTAACACACTGACTCGCGCTGCAGGATTCTGGGGTCACGCGGCTTAGTTATTAACCCCGAAGACCTTGAATAACATAGCAAAACATTACAGGTGAATTCCTCCTCATCACAAATACCACGCAAAGTATCTCACTTTCCCCCGAACAAATCATTGTCCAACATCCAGGAACTGATCAGGGAGCCCGAAGGAAAGAAATCGCCGCTTTGTACGCGCCTCTGATAAACTATTTGATGTATCCGTTTCTTCTTATAATCGCCCACAGTGTACTCAGCGCTTCACAAAATGTACAATACAAGATAAATAAAGCACCGCCACTGGGGATAAAGGCGACGGGTAAATGCCTTGCGTTGTCACAGGCAGACGCCGGCCCTGTGTGTGAGCGAAACGAGCGGGGGAAGGTGAGAGGAGCCGCACTTTGTGTCTTCTTGCAAAGAAGGAGGCGTGCTAGAAGTCGAGGTCGTGCTAGAACTCGAGGTCGTTCCCCAACGCCGGAGGGTGGGACATGAGACGAAGTACTTCTTCACGGGAGGGGTCGTGGATTCGTGAGATTAGCCTCTCAGCAGGCGTGGTAGGGGCCACTACAGAAAGGCAGGGGTGGCCAACTCAGTCCTCAATGGCCACCAACAGGTCAGGGTGGCACAAACAGGTGGCTCAATCAGTCCCTGCTTCAGCACAGGTTGCTCAATCAGTCCCTGCTTCAGCACAGATGGCTCACAGTCCCTGCTTCAGCACAGGTGACTCAATCAGTCCCTGCTTCAGTACAGTCTTCGACTGAGCCACCTGTGCTGAAGCAGGGAAATTCTGAAAATCTGCACTGTTGGTGGCCCTTGAAGGCCGGAGCTGGCCGCCCTGCAGTAAGGGAACTCACACACGCTTGGGACAGACACCCGATATCTGCATGAAAAAAACTCGAGGATCAAACGGGGTATGAGATTCTGCAGCAGATTGGAAGAGTGGGCAGACACGGGGGGCGAGGGGGGGTCTTATCTGCTGCTAATTTCCAGGTACCGCTGCCACACCTTTATTCTGCGGCTGGCACCTTGGATGCACGTCACACGCACGTCACACGCACGTCACACGCACGTCACACGCAACTAGTCATATTACAGAATATTAGGGATGTCCCCCGAAGTTACACGGGGCGAGTCAGGGGAAAGGTGAATGGAAATGAAGAACAGTGAAATTCCCCCACAGTAGGACGATGACAGAATATAATTAACCCTTGCAGAGGGGCCTGCGGGCCTTGCCATGTGCAGCGAGGGGTTAATGTGGGACACGGCAGCATGTCGCACGGTTAGATTTTCTTGCAGAGATGTAATTCAAACTTACATAGAAATAACTTCTGCCCCCCCCCCCCCCCCCCACCGAGGCAATGCCAGGATCTCCTTCACGTGCCCTGTAATCAGCGGGCACCATGTTATAAACAGCATTGTTTTAAGTACAGCAACAAGGAAGTGGCGCACTGCGCCAGCCACAAACAGCCGGGCTCGCCTGGCATTTCCCTGAGTACGGAAGAAAATCATTTCCTTCTCACAATATCAGCTTATTAGGTTTTAGTAAAGCGTTCTGCGGCCGGCGGTGCCGGGAACAGCGCCGTTTCTGTAAGGAAACGCTTATTATTATTTATGCCGCCGCTCGGTAGAAAATACAACACAGAATTCCCCGAAATATATGTACGTCACGCTGCGTCAAGTTGCCATGACAACAGGACACCTTATGGTGCCGAGGCATCCCATGACGTCACGTCATCATGGCAACGCGGCGGCGTGTGACGGCACACAGCTTTGTTGTCATGACAACGGGCGTAACATTGCGCTGTGGTGTCATGTTGCATTTCCGTTGTCATGGCAACGCTGCGCTATTTGACGCTGCGCAGCCATATTGACAGGAGTTACAGGGGGAGATGCCGGGAAGATGCTGCCACTGTACACCGCCCCACGCCTCCACCCGGAGTTTTATAAGGTGAACCCATCGCCCGGAGATACACGGCCAAAACCCGTAGTCTCCGGGTCAAACCGAGAGTGGTGGCAACCCTGGCTGCCAGGTGTCCAGTATTGAACCGTACTGTCCTGTATTTGGACACTGTAGTAGAAAATAACACCGGTATTACCTCTCTGGGCATGTACGTGTATACCGGTATTACCTCTCTGGGCGTGTATGTGTATACAGGTATTACCTCTCTGGGCGTGTATGTGTCCGGTATTACCTCTCTGGGCGTGTAGGTGTATACCGGTATTACCTCTCTGGGCGTGCATGTGTATACCGGTATTACCTCTCTGGGCGTGTATGTGTATACCGGTATTACCTCTCTGGGCGTGTATGTGCATACCGGTATTACCTCTCTGGTCGTGTATGTGTATACCGGTATTACCTCTCTGGGCGTGTATGTGTATACCGGTATTACCTCTCTGGGAGTGTATGTGTATACCGGTATTACCTCTCTGGGCGTGTATGTGTATACCGGTATTACCTCTCTGGGAGTGTATGTGTATACCGGTATTACCTCTCTGGGCGTGTATGTGTATACCGGTATTACTTCTCTGGGCGTGTGTGTGTACACCAGTATTACCTCTCTGGGCGTGTATATGTATACCGGTATTACCTCTCTGGGTGTGTATGTGTATACCGGTATTACCTCTCTGGGCGTGTATGTGTATACCGGTATTACCTCTCTGGGCGTGTATGTGTATACCGGTATTACCTCTCTGGGCGTGTATGTGTATACCGGTATTACCTCTCTGGGTGTGTATGTGTATACAGGTATTACCTCTCTGGGAGTGTATGTGTATACCGGTATTACCTCTCTGGGCGTGTATGTGTATACCGGTATTACCTCTCTGGGCGTGTATGTGTATACCGGTATTACCTCTCTGGGTGTGTATGTGTATACCGGTATTACCTCTCTGGGCGTGTATGTGTATACAGGTATTACCTCTCTGGGAGTGTATGTGTATACAGGTATTACCTCTCTGGGCGTGTAAGTGTATACCGGTATTACCTCTCTGGGCGTGTAGGTGTATACCGGTATTACCTCTCTGGGCGTGTATGTGTATACCGGTATTACCTCTCTGGGTGTGTATGTGTATACCGGTATTACCTCTCTGGGAGTGTATGTGTATACCGGTATTACCTCTCTGGGCGTGTAGGTGTATACCGGTATTACCTCTCTGGGCGTGTAGGTGTATACCGGTATTACCTCTCTGGGCGTGTATGTGTATACCGGTAGTACCTCTCTGGGCGTGTATGTGTATACCGGTATTACCTCTCTGGGCGTGTATGTGTATACCGGTAGTACCTCTCTGGGTGTGTATGTGTATACCGGTAGTACCTCTCTGGGCGTGTATGTGTATACCGGTATTACCTCTCTGGGCGTGTATGTGTATACCGGTAGTACCTCTCTGGGCGTGTATGTGTATACCGGTATTACCTCTCTGGGTGTGTATGTGTATACCGGTATTACCTCTCTGGGAGTGTATGTGTATACCGGTATTACCTCTCTGGGCGTGTAGGTGTATACCGGTATTACCTCTCTGGACGTGTATGTGTATACCGGTATTACCTCTCTGGGCGTGTATGTGTATACCGGTATTACCTCTCTGGGCGTGTAGGTGTATACCGGTATTACCTCTCTGGGCGTGTATGTGTATACCGGTATTACCTCTCTGGGTGTGTATGTGTATACCGGTGTTACCTCTCTGGGCGTGTATGTGTATACCGGTATTACCTCTCTGTGCGTGTATGTGTATACCGGTATTACCTCTCTGGGCGTGTATGTGTATACCGGTATTACCTCTCTGGGTGTGTATGTGTATACCGGTATTACCTCTCTGGTCGTGTTTGTGTATACCGGTATTACCTCTCTGGGCGTGTTTGTGTATACCGGTATTACCTCTCTGGGCGTGTTTGTGTATACCGGTATTACCTCTCTGGGCGTGTATGTGTATTCCGGTATTACCCCTCTGGGCGTGTTTGTGTATACCGGTATTATCTCTCTGGGCGTGTATGTGTATACCGGTATTACCTCTCTGGGCGTGTATGTGTATACCGGTATTACCTCTCTGGGCGTGTATGTGTATACCGATATTACCTCTCTGGGTGTGTATGTGTATTCCGGTATTACCTCTCTGGGCATGTATGTGTATACCGGTATTACCTCTCTGGGCGTGTATGTGTATACCGGTATTACACTGGCGACACACTTTATTCGAGCTTGGCTAGTCCCACGAATTCGGGTATACCCGGGTGTATTGAGGTTTGTGACTGTTTTCTGCCCGAGTGCATTGAGTTATTTTCCAAGCAGGGATTGAAGCATTTTATTCCCGCTGGCTGCAATACTGCACAGTATATATATATAAACTGCATTACAATTCATGAATTTATGCCATCTGGTAGACACGCGAAGCATTGCAGCCTATTAAATCCTAATCATTATCATTTTATAGATCAGCCGCCCATCAGCCAGGCATGAACCCAGGCTGGGAAGGCAAATGCAACGGGGCTTGTCAGAGGTGAGGAGCGGCGCATTCCAGGTATCTGCCAGGTACATACCGGGTATTTGCTCGAATAAAGTGTGTCGGTGCAGTACCTCTCTGGGCGTGTATGTGTATACCGGTATTACCTCTCTGGGCGTGTATGTGTATACCGGTATTACCTCTCTGGGCGTGTATGTGTATACCGGTATTACCTCTCTGAGCGTGTATGTGTATACCGGTATTACCTCTCTGGGCGTGTATGTGTATACCGGTATTACCTCCCTGGGCGTGTATGTGTATACCGGTATTACCTCCCTGGGCGTGTATGTGTATACCGGTATTACCTCTCTGGGCGTGTATGTGTATACCGGTATTACCTCTCTGGGCGTGTATGTGTATACCGGTATTACCTCTCTGGGCGTGTATGTATATACCGGTATTACCTCTCTGGGCGTGTAAGTGTATACCGGTATTACCTCTCTGGGCGTGTATGTGTATACCGGTATTACCTCTCTGGGCGTGTATGTGTATACCGGTATTACCTCTCTGGGCGTGTACGTGTATACCGGTATTACCTCTCTGGGCGTGTACGTGTATACCGGTATTACCTCTCTGGGCGTGTACGTGTATACCGGTATTACCTCTCTGGGCGTGTATGTGTATACCGGTGTTACCTCTCTGGGCGTGTATGTGTATACCGGTATTACCTCTCTGGGCGTGTATGTGTATACCGGTATTACCTCTCTGGGCGTGTATGTGTATACCGGTATTACCTCTCTGGGTGTGTGTGTGTATACCGGTATTACCTCTCTGGGTGTGTGTGTGTATACCGGTATTACCTCTCTGGGCGTGTATGTGTATACCGGTATTACCTCTCTGGGCGTGTATGTGTATACCGGTATTACCTCTCTGGGCGTGTATGTGTATACCGGTATTACCTCTCTGGGCGTGTATGTGTATACCGGCATTACCTCTCTGGGCGTGTATGTGTATACCGGTATTACCTCTCTGGGCGTGTATGTGTATACCGGTATTACCTCTCTGGGTGTGTATGTGTATACCGGTATTACCTCTCTGGGTGTGTGTGTGTATACCGGTATTACCTCTCTGGGCGTGTATGTGTATACCGGTATTACCTCTCTGGGCGTGTATGTGTATACCGGTATTACCTCTCTGGGCGTGTATGTGTATACCGGTATTACCTCTCTGGGCGTGTATGTGTATACCGGTATTACCTCTCTGGGCGTGTATGTGTATACCGGTATTACCTCTCTGGGCATATATGTGTATACCGGTATTACCTCTCTGGGTGTGTATGTGTATACCGGTATTACCTCTCTGGGTGTGTATGTGTATACCGGTATTACCTCTCTGGGCGTGCATGTGTATGCCGGTATTACCTCTCTGGGCGTGTATGTGTATACCGGTATTACCTCTCTGGGCATGTATGTGCATACCGGTATTACCTCTCTGGGCGTGTATGTGTATACCGGTATTACCTCTCTGGGCATATATGTGTATACCGGTATTACCTCTCTGGGCGTGTGTGTGTATACCGGTATTACCTCTCTGGGCGTGTATGTGTATACCGGTAATACCTCTCTGGGCGTGTATGTGTATACCGGTATTACCTCTCTGGGCGTGTATGTGTATACCGGTATTACCTCTCTGGGCGTGTATGTGTATACCGGTATTACCTCTCTGGGCGTGTATGTGTATACCGGTATTACCTCTCTGGGCGTGTATGTGTATACCGGTATTACCTCTCTGGGCATATATGTGTATACCGGTATTACCTCTCTGGGTGTGTATGTGTATACCGGTATTACCTCTCTGGGTGTGTATGTGTATACCGGTATTACCTCTCTGGGCGTGCATGTGTATGCCGGTATTACCTCTCTGGGCGTGTATGTGTATACCGGTATTACCTCTCTGGGCGTGTATGTGTATACCGGTATTACCTCTCTGGGCGTGTATGTGTATACAGGTATTACCTCTCTGGGCGTGTATGTGTATACCGGTATTACCTCTCTGGGCGTGTATGTGTATACCGGTATTACCTCTCTGGGCGTGTATGTGTATACCGGTATTACCTCTCTGGGCGTGTATGTGTATACAGGTATTACCTCTCTGGGCGTGTATGTGTATACCGGTATTACCTCTCTGGGCATGTATGTGTATACCGGTATTACCTCTCTGGGCGTGTATGTGTATACCAGTATTACCTCTCTGGGCGTGTATGTGTATACCGGTATTACCTCTCTGGGAGTGTATGTGTATACCGGTATTACCTCTCTGGGCGTGTATGTGTATACAGGTATTACCTCTCTGGGCGTGTATGTGTATACCGGTATTACCTCTCTGGGCGTGTATGTGTATACCGGTATTACCTCTCTGGGCGTGTATGTGTATACCGGTATTACCTCTCTGGGTGTGTATGTGTATACCGGTATTACCTCTCTGGGCGTGCATGTGTATGCCGGTATTACCTCTCTGGGCGTGTATGTGTATACCGGTATTACCTCTCTGGGCATGTATGTGTATACCGGTATTACCTCTCTGGGCGTGTATGTGTATACCGGTATTACCTCTCTGGGTGTGTATGTGTATACCGGTATTACCTCTCTGGGTGTGTGTGTGTATACCGGTATTACCTCTCTGGGCGTGTATGTGTATACCGGTATTACCTCTCTGGGCGTGTATGTGTATACCGGTATTACCTCTCTGGGCGTGTATGTGTATACCGGTATTACCTCTCTGGGCGTGTATGTGTATACCGGTATTACCTCTCTGGGCGTGTATGTGTATACCGGTATTACCTCTCTGGGCATATATGTGTATACCGGTATTACCTCTCTGGGTGTGTATGTGTATACCGGTATTACCTCTCTGGGTGTGTATGTGTATACCGGTATTACCTCTCTGGGCGTGTATGTGTATATCGGTATTACCTCTCTGGGCGTGTATGTGTATACCGGTATTACCTCTCTGGGCGTGTATGTGTATACCGGTATTACCTCTCTGGGCGTGTATGTGTATACCGGTATTACCTCTCTGGGCGTGTATGTGTATACCGGTATTACCTCTCTGGGCGTGTATGTGTATACCGGTATTACCTCTCTGGGCGTGTATGTGTATACCGGTATTACCTCTCTGGGCGTGTATGTGTATACCGGTATTACCTCTCTGGGCGTGTATGTGTATACCGGTATTACCTCTGTAGGCGTGTATGTGTATACCGGTATTACCTCTCTGGGCGTGTATGTGTATACCGGTATTACCTCTCTGGGCGTGTATGTGTATACCGGTATTACCTCTCTGGGTGTGTATGTGTATACCGGTATTACCTCTCTGGGCGTGCATGTGTATGCCGGTATTACCTCTCTGGGCGTGTATGTGTATACCGGTATTACCTCTCTGGGCATGTATGTGTATACCGGTATTACCTCTCTGGGCGTGTATGTGTATACCGGTATTACCTCTCTGGGTGTGTATGTGTATACCGGTATTACCTCTCTGGGTGTGTGTGTGTATACCGGTATTACCTCTCTGGGCGTGTATGTGTATACCGGTATTACCTCTCTGGGCGTGTATGTGTATACCGGTATTACCTCTCTGGGCGTGTATGTGTATACCGGTATTACCTCTCTGGGCGTGTATGTGTATACCGGTATTACCTCTCTGGGCGTGTATGTGTATACCGGTATTACCTCTCTGGGCATATATGTGTATACCGGTATTACCTCTCTGGGTGTGTATGTGTATACCGGTATTACCTCTCTGGGTGTGTATGTGTATACCGGTATTACCTCTCTGGGCGTGTATGTGTATATCGGTATTACCTCTCTGGGCGTGTATGTGTATACCGGTATTACCTCTCTGGGCGTGTATGTGTATACCGGTATTACCTCTCTGGGCGTGTATGTGTATACCGGTATTACCTCTCTGGGCGTGTATGTGTATACCGGTATTACCTCTCTGGGCGTGTATGTGTATACCGGTATTACCTCTCTGGGCGTGTATGTGTATACCGGTATTACCTCTCTGGGCGTGTATGTGTATACCGGTATTACCTCTCTGGGCGTGTATGTGTATACCGGTATTACCTCTGTAGGCGTGTATGTGTATACAGGTATTACCTCTCTGGGTGTGTATGTGTATACCGGTATTACCTCTCTGGGTGTGTATGTGTATACCGGTATTACCTCTCTGGGCATGTATGTGTATACCGGTATTACCTCTCTGGGCGTGTATGTGTATACCGGTATAACCTCTCTGGGCGTGTATGTGTATACCGGTATTACCTCTCTGGGCGTGTATGTGTATACCGGTATTACCTCTCTGGGCGTGTACGTGTATACCGGTATTACCTCTCTGGGCGTGTACGTGTATACCGGTATTACCTCTCTGGGCGTGTACGTGTATACCGGTATTACCTCTCTGGGCGTGTATGTGTATACCGGTGTTACCTCTCTGGGCGTGTACGTGTATACCGGTATTACCTCTCTGGGCGTGTATGTGTATACCGGTATTACCTCTCTGGGCGTGTATGTGTATACCGGTATTACCTCTCTGGGTGTGTATGTGTATACCGGTATTACCTCTCTGGGTGTGTGTGTGTATACCGGTATTACCTCTCTGGGCGTGTATGTGTATACCGGTATTACCTCTCTGGGCGTGTATGTGTATACCGGTATTACCTCTCTGGGCGTGTATGTGTATACCGGTATTACCTCTCTGGGCGTGTATGTGTATACCGGTATTACCTCTCTGGGCGTGTATGTGTATACCGGTATTACCTCTCTGGGTGTGTATGTGTATACCGGTATTACCTCTCTGGGTGTGTGTGTGTATACCGGTATTACCTCTCTGGGCGTGTATGTGTATACCGGTATTACCTCTCTGGGCGTGTATGTGTATACCGGTATTACCTCTCTGGGCGTGTATGTGTATACCGGTATTACCTCTCTGGGCGTGTATGTGTATACCGGTATTACCTCTCTGGGCGTGTATGTGTATACCGGTATTACCTCTCTGGGCATATATGTGTATACCGGTATTACCTCTCTGGGTGTGTATGTGTATACCGGTATTACCTCTCTGGGTGTGTATGTGTATACCGGTATTACCTCTCTGGGCGTGCATGTGTATGCCGGTATTACCTCTCTGGGCGTGTATGTGTATACCGGTATTACCTCTCTGGGCATGTATGTGCATACCGGTATTACCTCTCTGGGCGTGTATGTGTATACCGGTATTACCTCTCTGGGCATATATGTGTATACCGGTATTACCTCTCTGGGCGTGTGTGTGTATACCGGTATTACCTCTCTGGGCGTGTATGTGTATGCCGGTAATACCTCTCTGGGCGTGTATGTGTATACCGGTATTACCTCTCTGGGCGTGTATGTGTATACCGGTATTACCTCTCTGGGCGTGTATGTGTATACCGGTATTACCTCTCTGGGCGTGTATGTGTATACCGGTATTACCTCTCTGGGCGTGTATGTGTATACCGGTATTACCTCTCTGGGCATATATGTGTATACCGGTATTACCTCTCTGGGTGTGTATGTGTATACCGGTATTACCTCTCTGGGTGTGTATGTGTATACCGGTATTACCTCTCTGGGCGTGCATGTGTATGCCGGTATTACCTCTCTGGGCGTGTATGTGTATACCGGTATTACCTCTCTGGGCGTGTATGTGTATACCGGTATTACCTCTCTGGGCGTGTATGTGTATACAGGTATTACCTCTCTGGGCGTGTATGTGTATACCGGTATTACCTCTCTGGGCGTGTATGTGTATACCGGTATTACCTCTCTGGGCGTGTATGTGTATACCGGTATTACCTCTCTGGGCATGTATGTGTATACCGGTATTACCTCTCTGGGCGTGTATGTGTATACCAGTATTACCTCTCTGGGCGTGTATGTGTATACCGGTATTACCTCTCTGGGAGTGTATGTGTATACCGGTATTACCTCTCTGGGCGTGTATGTGTATACAGGTATTACCTCTCTGGGCGTGTATGTGTATACCGGTATTACCTCTCTGGGCGTGTATGTGTATACCGGTATTACCTCTCTGGGCGTGTATGTGTATACCGGTATTACCTCTCTGGGTGTGTATGTGTATACCGGTATTACCTCTCTGGGCGTGCATGTGTATGCCGGTATTACCTCTCTGGGCGTGTATGTGTATACCGGTATTACCTCTCTGGGCATGTATGTGTATACCGGTATTACCTCTCTGGGCGTGTATGTGTATACCGGTATTACCTCTCTGGGTGTGTATGTGTATACCGGTATTACCTCTCTGGGTGTGTGTGTGTATACCGGTATTACCTCTCTGGGCGTGTATGTGTATACCGGTATTACCTCTCTGGGCGTGTATGTGTATACCGGTATTACCTCTCTGGGCGTGTATGTGTATACCGGTATTACCTCTCTGGGCGTGTATGTGTATACTGGTATTACCTCTCTGGGCGTGTATGTGTATACCGGTATTACCTCTCTGGGCGTGTATGTGTATACCGGTATTACCTCTCTGGGCATATATGTGTATACCGGTATTACCTCTCTGGGTGTGTATGTGTATACCGGTATTACCTCTCTGGGTGTGTATGTGTATACCGGTATTACCTCTCTGGGCGTGTATGTGTATATCGGTATTACCTCTCTGGGCGTGTATGTGTATACCGGTATTACCTCTCTGGGCGTGTATGTGTATACCGGTATTACCTCTCTGGGCGTGTATGTGTATACCGGTATTACCTCTCTGGGCGTGTATGTGTATACCGGTATTACCTCTCTGGGCGTGTATGTGTATACCGGTATTACCTCTCTGGGCGTGTATGTGTATACCGGTATTACCTCTCTGGGCGTGTATGTGTATACCGGTATTACCTCTCTGGGCGTGTATGTGTATACCGGTATTACCTCTGTAGGCGTGTATGTGTATACCGGTATTACCTCTCTGGGCGTGTATGTGTATACCGGTATTACCTCTCTGGGCGTGTATGTGTATACCGGTATTACCTCTCTGGGTGTGTATGTGTATACCGGTATTACCTCTCTGGGCGTGCATGTGTATGCCGGTATTACCTCTCTGGGCGTGTATGTGTATACCGGTATTACCTCTCTGGGCATGTATGTGTATACCGGTATTACCTCTCTGGGCGTGTATGTGTATACCGGTATTACCTCTCTGGGTGTGTATGTGTATACCGGTATTACCTCTCTGGGTGTGTGTGTGTATACCGGTATTACCTCTCTGGGCGTGTATGTGTATACCGGTATTACCTCTCTGGGCGTGTATGTGTATACCGGTATTACCTCTCTGGGCGTGTATGTGTATACCGGTATTACCTCTCTGGGCATATATGTGTATACCGGTATTACCTCTCTGGGTGTGTATGTGTATACCGGTATTACCTCTCTGGGTGTGTATGTGTATACCGGTATTACCTCTCTGGGCGTGTATGTGTATATCGGTATTACCTCTCTGGGCGTGTATGTGTATACCGGTATTACCTCTCTGGGCGTGTATGTGTATACCGGTATTACCTCTCTGGGCGTGTATGTGTATACCGGTATTACCTCTCTGGGCGTGTATGTGTATACCGGTATTACCTCTCTGGGCGTGTATGTGTATACCGGTATTACCTCTCTGGGCGTGTATGTGTATACCGGTATTACCTCTCTGGGCGTGTATGTGTATACCGGTATTACCTCTCTGGGCGTGTATGTGTATACCGGTATTACCTCTGTAGGCGTGTATGTGTATACAGGTATTACCTCTCTGGGTGTGTATGTGTATACCGGTATTACCTCTCTGGGTGTGTATGTGTATACCGGTATTACCTCTCTGGGCATGTATGTGTATACCGGTATTACCTCTCTGGGCGTGTATGTGTATACCGGTATTACCTCTCTGGGCGTGTATGTGTATACCGGTATTACCTCTCTGGGCGTGTATGTGTATACCGGTATTACCTCTCTGGGCGTGTACGTGTATACCGGTATTACCTCTCTGGGCGTGTACGTGTATACCGGTATTACCTCTCTGGGCGTGTACGTGTATACCGGTATTACCTCTCTGGGCGTGTATGTGTATACCGGTGTTACCTCTCTGGGCGTGTATGTGTATACCGGTATTACCTCTCTGGGCGTGTATGTGTATACCGGTATTACCTCTCTGGGCGTGTATGTGTATACCGGTATTACCTCTCTGGGTGTGTATGTGTATACCGGTATTACCTCTCTGGGTGTGTGTGTGTATACCGGTATTACCTCTCTGGGCGTGTATGTGTATACCGGTATTACCTCTCTGGGCGTGTATGTGTATACCGGTATTACCTCTCTGGGCGTGTATGTGTATACCGGTATTACCTCTCTGGGCGTGTATGTGTATACCAGTATTACCTCTCTGGGCGTGTATGTGTATACCGGTATTACCTCTCTGGGCGTGTATGTGTATACCGGTATTACCTCTCTGGGCGTGTATGTGTATACCGGTATTACCTCTCTGGGTGTGTATGTGTATACCGGTATTACCTCTCTGGGTGTGTGTGTGTATACCGGTATTACCTCTCTGGGCGTGTATGTGTATACCGGTATTACCTCTCTGGGCGTGTATGTGTATACCGGTATTACCTCTCTGGGCGTGTATGTGTATACCGGTATTACCTCTCTGGGCGTGTATGTGTATACCGGTATTACCTCTCTGGGCGTGTATGTGTATACCGGTATTACCTCTCTGGGCATATATGTGTATACCGGTATTACCTCTCTGGGTGTGTATGTGTATACCGGTATTACCTCTCTGGGTGTGTATGTGTATACCGGTATTACCTCTCTGGGCGTGCATGTGTATGCCGGTATTACCTCTCTGGGCGTGTATGTGTATACCGGTATTACCTCTCTGGGCATGTATGTGCATACCGGTATTACCTCTCTGGGCGTGTATGTGTATACCGGTATTACCTCTCTGGGCATATATGTGTATACCGGTATTACCTCTCTGGGCGTGTGTGTGTATACCAGTATTACCTCTCTGGGCGTGTATGTGTATACCGGTAATACCTCTCTGGGCGTGTATGTGTATACCGGTATTACCTCTCTGGGCGTGTATGTGTATACCGGTATTACCTCTCTGGGCGTGTATGTGTATACCGGTATTACCTCTCTGGGCGTGTATGTGTATACCGGTATTACCTCTCTGGGCGTGTATGTGTATACCGGTATTACCTCTCTGGGCATATATGTGTATACCGGTATTACCTCTCTGGGTGTGTATGTGTATACCGGTATTACCTCTCTGGGTGTGTATGTGTATACCGGTATTACCTCTCTGGGCGTGCATGTGTATGCCGGTATTACCTCTCTGGGCGTGTATGTGTATACCGGTATTACCTCTCTGGGCGTGTATGTGTATACCGGTATTACCTCTCTGGGCGTGTATGTGTATACAGGTATTACCTCTCTGGGCGTGTATGTGTATACCGGTATTACCTCTCTGGGCGTGTATGTGTATACCGGTATTACCTCTCTGGGCGTGTATGTGTATACCGGTATTACCTCTCTGGGCATGTATGTGTATACCGGTATTACCTCTCTGGGCGTGTATGTGTATACCAGTATTACCTCTCTGGGCGTGTATGTGTATACCGGTATTACCTCTCTGGGAGTGTATGTGTATACCGGTATTACCTCTCTGGGCGTGTATGTGTATACAGGTATTACCTCTCTGGGCGTGTATGTGTATACCGGTATTACCTCTCTGGGCGTGTATGTGTATACCGGTATTACCTCTCTGGGCGTGTATGTGTATATCGGTATTACCTCTCTGGGCGTGTATGTGTATACCGGTATTACCTCTCTGGGCGTGTATGTGTATACCGGTATTACCTCTCTGGGCGTGTATGTGTATACCGGTATTACCTCTCTGGGCGTGTATGTGTATACCGGTATTACCTCTCTGGGCGTGTATGTGTATACCGGTATTACCTCTCTGGGCATATATGTGTATACCGGTATTACCTCTCTGGGTGTGTATGTGTATACCGGTATTACCTCTCTGGGTGTGTATGTGTATACCGGTATTACCTCTCTGGGCGTGCATGTGTATGCCGGTATTACCTCTCTGGGCGTGTATGTGTATACCGGTATTACCTCTCTGGGCATGTATGTGCATACCGGTATTACCTCTCTGGGCGTGTATGTGTATACCGGTATTACCTCTCTGGGCATATATGTGTATACCGGTATTACCTCTCTGGGCGTGTGTGTGTATACCGGTATTACCTCTCTGGGCGTGTATGTGTATGCCGGTAATACCTCTCTGGGCGTGTATGTGTATACCGGTATTACCTCTCTGGGCGTGTATGTGTATACCGGTATTACCTCTCTGGGCGTGTATGTGTATACCGGTATTACCTCTCTGGGCGTGTATGTGTATACCGGTATTACCTCTCTGGGCGTGTATGTGTATACCGGTATTACCTCTCTGGGCATATATGTGTATACCGGTATTACCTCTCTGGGTGTGTATGTGTATACCGGTATTACCTCTCTGGGTGTGTATGTGTATACCGGTATTACCTCTCTGGGCGTGCATGTGTATGCCGGTATTACCTCTCTGGGCGTGTATGTGTATACCGGTATTACCTCTCTGGGCGTGTATGTGTATACCGGTATTACCTCTCTGGGCGTGTATGTGTATACAGGTATTACCTCTCTGGGCGTGTATGTGTATACCGGTATTACCTCTCTGGGCGTGTATGTGTATACCGGTATTACCTCTCTGGGCGTGTATGTGTATACCGGTATTACCTCTCTGGGCATGTATGTGTATACCGGTATTACCTCTCTGGGCGTGTATGTGTATACCAGTATTACCTCTCTGGGCGTGTATGTGTATACCGGTATTACCTCTCTGGGAGTGTATGTGTATACCGGTATTACCTCTCTGGGCGTGTATGTGTATACAGGTATTACCTCTCTGGGCGTGTATGTGTATACCGGTATTACCTCTCTGGGCGTGTATGTGTATACCGGTATTACCTCTCTGGGCGTGTATGTGTATACCGGTATTACCTCTCTGGGTGTGTATGTGTATACCGGTATTACCTCTCTGGGCGTGCATGTGTATGCCGGTATTACCTCTCTGGGCGTGTATGTGTATACCGGTATTACCTCTCTGGGCATGTATGTGTATACCGGTATTACCTCTCTGGGCGTGTATGTGTATACCGGTATTACCTCTCTGGGTGTGTATGTGTATACCGGTATTACCTCTCTGGGTGTGTGTGTGTATACCGGTATTACCTCTCTGGGCGTGTATGTGTATACCGGTATTACCTCTCTGGGCGTGTATGTGTATACCGGTATTACCTCTCTGGGCGTGTATGTGTATACCGGTATTACCTCTCTGGGCGTGTATGTGTATACTGGTATTACCTCTCTGGGCGTGTATGTGTATACCGGTATTACCTCTCTGGGCGTGTATGTGTATACCGGTATTACCTCTCTGGGCATATATGTGTATACCGGTATTACCTCTCTGGGTGTGTATGTGTATACCGGTATTACCTCTCTGGGTGTGTATGTGTATACCGGTATTACCTCTCTGGGCGTGTATGTGTATATCGGTATTACCTCTCTGGGCGTGTATGTGTATACCGGTATTACCTCTCTGGGCGTGTATGTGTATACCGGTATTACCTCTCTGGGCGTGTATGTGTATACCGGTATTACCTCTCTGGGCGTGTATGTGTATACCGGTATTACCTCTCTGGGCGTGTATGTGTATACCGGTATTACCTCTCTGGGCGTGTATGTGTATACCGGTATTACCTCTCTGGGCGTGTATGTGTATACCGGTATTACCTCTCTGGGCGTGTATGTGTATACCGGTATTACCTCTGTAGGCGTGTATGTGTATACCGGTATTACCTCTCTGGGCGTGTATGTGTATACCGGTATTACCTCTCTGGGCGTGTATGTGTATACCGGTATTACCTCTCTGGGTGTGTATGTGTATACCGGTATTACCTCTCTGGGCGTGCATGTGTATGCCGGTATTACCTCTCTGGGCGTGTATGTGTATACCGGTATTACCTCTCTGGGCATGTATGTGTATACCGGTATTACCTCTCTGGGCGTGTATGTGTATACCGGTATTACCTCTCTGGGTGTGTATGTGTATACCGGTATTACCTCTCTGGGTGTGTGTGTGTATACCGGTATTACCTCTCTGGGCGTGTATGTGTATACCGGTATTACCTCTCTGGGCGTGTATGTGTATACCGGTATTACCTCTCTGGGCGTGTATGTGTATACCGGTATTACCTCTCTGGGCATATATGTGTATACCGGTATTACCTCTCTGGGTGTGTATGTGTATACCGGTATTACCTCTCTGGGTGTGTATGTGTATACCGGTATTACCTCTCTGGGCGTGTATGTGTATATCGGTATTACCTCTCTGGGCGTGTATGTGTATACCGGTATTACCTCTCTGGGCGTGTATGTGTATACCGGTATTACCTCTCTGGGCGTGTATGTGTATACCGGTATTACCTCTCTGGGCGTGTATGTGTATACCGGTATTACCTCTCTGGGCGTGTATGTGTATACCGGTATTACCTCTCTGGGCGTGTATGTGTATACCGGTATTACCTCTCTGGGCGTGTATGTGTATACCGGTATTACCTCTCTGGGCGTGTATGTGTATACCGGTATTACCTCTGTAGGCGTGTATGTGTATACAGGTATTACCTCTCTGGGTGTGTATGTGTATACCGGTATTACCTCTCTGGGTGTGTATGTGTATACCGGTATTACCTCTCTGGGCATGTATGTGTATACCGGTATTACCTCTCTGGGCGTGTATGTGTATACCGGTATTACCTCTCTGGCGTGTATGTGTATACCGGTATTACCTCTCTGGGCGTGTATGTGTATACCGGTATTACCTCTCTGGGCGTGTACGTGTATACCGGTATTACCTCTCTGGGCGTGTACGTGTATACCGGTATTACCTCTCTGGGCGTGTACGTGTATACCGGTATTACCTCTCTGGGCGTGTATGTGTATACCGGTGTTACCTCTCTGGGCGTGTATGTGTATACCGGTATTACCTCTCTGGGCGTGTATGTGTATACCGGTATTACCTCTCTGGGCGTGTATGTGTATACCGGTATTACCTCTCTGGGTGTGTATGTGTATACCGGTATTACCTCTCTGGGTGTGTGTGTGTATACCGGTATTACCTCTCTGGGCGTGTATGTGTATACCGGTATTACCTCTCTGGGCGTGTATGTGTATACCGGTATTACCTCTCTGGGCGTGTATGTGTATACCGGTATTACCTCTCTGGGCGTGTATGTGTATACCAGGTATTACCTCTCTGGGCGTGTATGTGTATACCGGTATTACCTCTCTGGGCGTGTATGTGTATACCGGTATTACCTCTCTGGGCGTGTATGTGTATACCGGTATTACCTCTCTGGGTGTGTATGTGTATACCGGTATTACCTCTCTGGGTGTGTGTGTGTATACCGGTATTACCTCTCTGGGCGTGTATGTGTATACCGGTATTACCTCTCTGGGCGTGTATGTGTATACCGGTATTACCTCTCTGGGCGTGTATGTGTATACCGGTATTACCTCTCTGGGCGTGTATGTGTATACCGGTATTACCTCTCTGGCGTGTATGTGTATACCGGTATTACCCTCTCTGGGCATATATGTGTATACCGGTATTACTCTCTGGGTGTGTATGTGTATACCGGTATTACCTCTCTGGGTGTGTATGTGTATACCGGTATTACCTCTCTGGACGTGCATGTGTATGACGGTATTACCTCTCTGGGCGTGTATGTGTATACCGGTATTACCTCTCTGGGCCATGTATGTGCATACCGGTATTACCTCTCTGGGCGTGTATGTGTATACCGGTATTACCTCTCTGGGCATATATGTGTATACCGGTATTACCTCTCTGGGCGTGTGTGTGTATACCAGTATTACCTCTCTGGGCGTGTATGTGTATACCGGTAATACCTCTCTGGGCGTGTATGTGTATACCGGTATTACCTCTCTGGGCGTGTATGTGTATACCGGTATTACCTCTCTGGGCGTGTATGTGTATACCGGTATTACCTCTCTGGGCGTGTATGTGTATACCGGTATTACCTCTCTGGGCGTGTATGTGTATACCGGTATTACCTCTCTGGGCATATATGTGTATACCGGTATTACCTCTCTGGGTGTGTATGTGTATACCGGTATTACCTCTCTGGGTGTGTATGTGTATACCGGTATTACCTCTCTGGGCGTGCATGTGTATGCCGGTATTACCTCTCTGGGCGTGTATGTGTATACCGGTATTACCTCTCTGGGCGTGTATGTGTATACCGGTATTACCTCTCTGGGCGTGTATGTGTATACAGGTATTACCTCTCTGGGCGTGTATGTGTATACCGGTATTACCTCTCTGGGCGTGTATGTGTATACCGGTATTACCTCTCTGGGCGTGTATGTGTATACCGGTATTACCTCTCTGGGCATGTATGTGTATACCGGTATTACCTCTCTGGGCGTGTATGTGTATACCAGTATTACCTCTCTGGGCGTGTATGTGTATACCGGTATTACCTCTCTGGGAGTGTATGTGTATACCGGTATTACCTCTCTGGGCGTGTATGTGTATACAGGTATTACCTCTCTGGGCGTGTATGTGTATACCGGTATTACCTCTCTGGGCGTGTATGTGTATACCGGTATTACCTCTCTGGGCGTGTATGTGTATATCGGTATTACCTCTCTGGGCGTGTATGTGTATACCGGTATTACCTCTCTGGGCGTGTATGTGTATACCGGTATTACCTCTCTGGGCGTGTATGTGTATACCGGTATTACCTCTCTGGGCGTGTATGTGTATACCGGTATTACCTCTCTGGGCGTGTATGTGTATACCGGTATTACCTCTCTGGGCATATATGTGTATACCGGTATTACCTCTCTGGGTGTGTATGTGTATACCGGTATTACCTCTCTGGGTGTGTATGTGTATACCGGTATTACCTCTCTGGGCGTGTATGTGTATATCGGTATTACCTCTCTGGGCGTGTATGTGTATACCGGTATTACCTCTCTGGGCGTGTATGTGTATACCGGTATTACCTCTCTGGGCGTGTATGTGTATACCGGTATTACCTCTCTGGGCGTGTATGTGTATACCGGTATTACCTCTCTGGGCGTGTATGTGTATACCGGTATTACCTCTCTGGGCGTGTATGTGTATACCGGTATTACCTCTCTGGGCGTGTATGTGTATACCGGTATTACCTCTCTGGGCGTGTATGTGTATACCGGTATTACCTCTCTGGGCGTGTATGTGTATACCGGTATTACCTCTTTGGGCGTGTATGTGTATACCGGTATTACCTCTCTGGGCGTGTATGTGTATACCGGTATTACCTCTCTGGGTGTGTATGTGTATACCGGTATTACCTCTCTGGGTGTGTGTGTGTATACCGGTATTACCTCTCTGGGCGTGTATGTGTATACCGGTATTACCTCTCTGGGCGTGTATGTGTATACCGGTATTACCTCTCTGGGCGTGTATGTGTATACCGGTATTACCTCTCTGGGCGTGTATGTGTATACCGGTATTACCTCTCTGGGCGTGTATGTGTATACCGGTATTACCTCTCTGGGCATATATGTGTATACCGGTATTACCTCTCTGGGTGTGTATGTGTATACCGGTATTACCTCTCTGGGTGTGTATGTGTATACCGGTATTACCTCTCTGGGCGTGCATGTGTATGCCGGTATTACCTCTCTGGGCGTGTATGTGTATACCGGTATTACCTCTCTGGGCATGTATGTGCATACCGGTATTACCTCTCTGGGCGTGTATGTGTATACCGGTATTACCTCTCTGGGCATATATGTGTATACCGGTATTACCTCTCTGGGCGTGTGTGTGTATACCGGTATTACCTCTCTGGGCGTGTATGTGTATACCGGTAATACCTCTCTGGGCGTGTATGTGTATACCGGTATTACCTCTCTGGGCGTGTATGTGTATACCGGTATTACCTCTCTGGGCGTGTATGTGTATACCGGTATTACCTCTCTGGGCGTGTATGTGTATACCGGTATTACCTCTCTGGGCGTGTATGTGTATACCGGTATTACCTCTCTGGGCATATATGTGTATACCGGTATTACCTCTCTGGGTGTGTATGTGTATACCGGTATTACCTCTCTGGGTGTGTATGTGTATACCGGTATTACCTCTCTGGGCGTGCATGTGTATGCCGGTATTACCTCTCTGGGCGTGTATGTGTATACCGGTATTACCTCTCTGGGCGTGTATGTGTATACCGGTATTACCTCTCTGGGCGTGTATGTGTATACAGGTATTACCTCTCTGGGCGTGTATGTGTATACCGGTATTACCTCTCTGGGCGTGTATGTGTATACCGGTATTACCTCTCTGGGCGTGTATGTGTATACCGGTATTACCTCTCTGGGCATGTATGTGTATACCGGTATTACCTCTCTGGGCGTGTATGTGTATACCAGTATTACCTCTCTGGGCGTGTATGTGTATACCGGTATTACCTCTCTGGGAGTGTATGTGTATACCGGTATTACCTCTCTGGGCGTGTATGTGTATACAGGTATTACCTCTCTGGGCGTGTATGTGTATACCGGTATTACCTCTCTGGGCGTGTATGTGTATACCGGTATTACCTCTCTGGGCGTGTATGTGTATACCGGTATTACCTCTCTGGGCATGTATGTGTATACCGGTATTACCTCTCTGGGCGTGTATGTGTATACCAGTATTACCTCTCTGGGCGTGTATGTGTATACCGGTATTACCTCTCTGGGCGTGTATGTGTATACCGGTATTACCTCTCTGGGCGTGTATGTGTATACAGGTATTACCTCTCTGGGCGTGTATGTGTATACCGGTATTACCTCTCTGGGCGTGTATGTGTATACCGGTATTACCTCTCTGGGCGTGTATGTGTATACCGGTATTACCTCTCTGGGCGTGTATGTGTATACCGGTGTTACCTCTCTGGGCGTGTATGTGTCCGGTATTACCTCTCTGGGCGTGTATGTGTATACCGGTATTACCTCTCTGGGCGTGTATGTGTATACCGGTATTACCTCTCTGGGCGTGTACGTGTATACCGGTATTACCTCTCTGGGCGTGTACGTGTATACCGGTATTACCTCTCTGGGCGTGTACGTGTATACCGGTATTACCTCTCTGGGCGTGTATGTGTATACCGGTGTTACCTCTCTGGGCGTGTATGTGTATACCGGTATTACCTCTCTGGGCGTGTATGTGTATACCGGTATTACCTCTCTGGGCGTGTATGTGTATACCGGTATTACCTCTCTGGGTGTGTATGTGTATACCGGTATTACCTCTCTGGGTGTGTATGTGTATACCGGTATTACCTCTCTGGGTGTGTATGTGTATACCGGTATTACCTCTCTGGGCGTGCATGTGTATGCCGGTATTACCTCTCTGGGCGTGTATGTGTATACCGGTATTACCTCTCTGGGCATGTATGTGCATACCGGTATTACCTCTCTGGGCGTGTATGTGTATACCGGTATTACCTCTCTGGGCATATATGTGTATACCGGTATTACCTCTCTGGGCGTGTGTGTGTATACCGGTATTACCTCTCTGGGCGTGTATGTGTATACCGGTAATACCTCTCTGGGCGTGTATGTGTATACCGGTATTACCTCTCTGGGCGTGTATGTGTATTCCGGTATTACCTCTCTGGGCGTGTATGTGTATACCGGTATTACCTCTCTGGGCGTGTATGTGTATACCGGTATTACCTCTCTGGGCGTGTATGTGTATACCGGTATTACCTCTCTGGGCATATATGTGTATACCGGTATTACCTCTCTGGGTGTGTATGTGTATACCGGTATTACCTCTCTGGGTGTGTATGTGTATACCGGTATTACCTCTCTGGGCGTGCATGTGTATGCCGGTATTACCTCTCTGGGCGTGTATGTGTATACCGGTATTACCTCTCTGGGCGTGTATGTGTATACCGGTATTACCTCTCTGGGCGTGTATGTGTATACAGGTATTACCTCTCTGGGCGTGTATGTGTATACCGGTATTACCTCTCTGGGCGTGTATGTGTATACCGGTATTACCTCTCTGGGCGTGTATGTGTATACCGGTATTACCTCTCTGGGCATGTATGTGTATACCGGTATTACCTCTCTGGGCGTGTATGTGTATACCAGTATTACCTCTCTGGGCGTGTATGTGTATACCGGTATTACCTCTCTGGGAGTGTATGTGTATACCGGTATTACCTCTCTGGGCGTGTATGTGTATACAGGTATTACCTCTCTGGGCGTGTATGTGTATACCGGTATTACCTCTCTGGGCGTGTATGTGTATACCGGTATTACCTCTCTGGGCGTGTATGTGTATACCGGTATTACCTCTCTGGGCATGTATGTGTATACCGGTATTACCTCTCTGGGCGTGTATGTGTATACCAGTATTACCTCTCTGGGCGTGTATGTGTATACCGGTATTACCTCTCTGGGCGTGTATGTGTATACCGGTATTACCTCTCTGGGCGTGTATGTGTATACAGGTATTACCTCTCTGGGCGTGTATGTGTATACCGGTATTACCTCTCTGGGCGTGTATGTGTATACCGGTATTACCTCTCTGGGCGTGTATGTGTATACCGGTATTACCTCTCTGGGCGTGTATGTGTATACCGGTGTTACCTCTCTGGGCGTGTATGTGTCCGGTATTACCTCTCTGGGCGTGTATGTGTATACCGGTATTACCTCTCTGGGCGTGTATGTGTATACCGGTATTACCTCTCTGGGCGTGTACGTGTATACCGGTATTACCTCTCTGGGCGTGTACGTGTATACCGGTATTACCTCTCTGGGCGTGTACGTGTATACCGGTATTACCTCTCTGGGCGTGTATGTGTATACCGGTGTTACCTCTCTGGGCGTGTATGTGTATACCGGTATTACCTCTCTGGGCGTGTATGTGTATACCGGTATTACCTCTCTGGGCGTGTATGTGTATACCGGTATTACCTCTCTGGGTGTGTATGTGTATACCGGTATTACCTCTCTGGGTGTGTGTGTGTATACCGGTATTACCTCTCTGGGCGTGTATGTGTATACCGGTATTACCTCTCTGGGCGTGTATGTGTATACCGGTATTACCTCTCTGGGCGTGTATGTGTATACCGGTATTACCTCTCTGGGCGTGTATGTGTATACCGGTATTACCTCTCTGGGCGTGTATGTGTATACCGGTATTACCTCTCTGGGCGTGTATGTGTATACCGGTATTACCTCTCTGGGCGTGTATGTGTATACCGGTATTACCTCTCTGGGTGTGTATGTGTATACCGGTATTACCTCTCTGGGTGTGTGTGTGTATACCGGTATTACCTCTCTGGGCGTGTATGTGTATACCGGTATTACCTCTCTGGGCGTGTATGTGTATACCGGTATTACCTCTCTGGGCGTGTATGTGTATACCGGTATTACCTCTCTGGGCGTGTATGTGTATACCGGTATTACCTCTCTGGGCGTGTATGTGTATACCGGTATTACCTCTCTGGGCATATATGTGTATACCGGTATTACCTCTCTGGGTGTGTATGTGTATACCGGTATTACCTCTCTGGGCGTGTATGTGTATACCGGTATTACCTCTCTGGGCGTGCATGTGTATGCCGGTATTACCTCTCTGGGCGTGTATGTGTATACCGGTATTACCTCTCTGGGCATGTATGTGTATACCGGTATTACCTCTCTGGGCGTGTATGTGTATACCGGTATTACCTCTCTGGGCATATATGTGTATACCGGTATTACCTCTCTGGGCGTGTGTGTGTATACCGGTATTACCTCTCTGGGCGTGTATGTGTATACCGGTAATACCTCTCTGGGCGTGTATGTGTATACCGGTATTACCTCTCTGGGCGTGTATGTGTATACCGGTATTACCTCTCTGGGCGTGTATGTGTATACCGGTATTACCTCTCTGGGCATATATGTGTATACCGGTATTACCTCTCTGGGTGTGTATGTGTATACCGGTATTACCTCTCTGGGTGTGTATGTGTATACCGGTATTACCTCTCTGGGCGTGCATGTGTATGCCGGTATTACCTCTCTGGGCGTGTATGTGTATACCGGTATTACCTCTCTGGGCATGTATGTGTATACCGGTATTACCTCTCTGGGTGTGTATGTGTATACCGGTATTACCTCTCTGGGTGTGTGTGCGTATACCGGTATTACCTCTCTGGGCGTGTATGTGTATACCGGTATTACCTCTCTGGGCGTGTATGTGTATACCGGTATTACCTCTCTGGGCGTGTATGTGTATACCGGTATTACCTCTCTGGGCGTGTATGTGTATACCGGTATTACCTCTCTGGGCGTGTATGTGTATACCGGTATTACCTCTCTGGGCGTGTATGTGTATACCGGTATTACCTCTCTGGGCGTGTATGTGTATACCGGTATTACCTCTCTGGGCATATATGTGTATACCGGTATTACCTCTCTGGGTGTGTATGTGTATACCGGTATTACCTCTCTGGGTGTGTATGTGTATACCGGTATTACCTCTCTGGGCGTGCATGTGTATGCCGGTATTACCTCTCTGGGCGTGTATGTGTATACCGGTATTACCTCTCTGGGCATGTATGTGTATACCGGTATTACCTCTCTGGGCGTGTATGTGTATACCGGTATTACCTCTCTGGGTGTGTATGTGTATACCGGTATTACCTCTCTGGGTGTGTGTGTGTATACCGGTATTACCTCTCTGGGCGTGTATGTGTATACCGGTATTACCTCTCTGGGCGTGTATGTGTATACCGGTATTACCTCTCTGGGCGTGTATGTGTATACCGGTATTACCTCTCTGGGCGTGTATGTGTATACCGGTATTACCTCTCTGGGCGTGTATGTGTATACCGGTATTACCTCTCTGGGCATATATGTGTATACCGGTATTACCTCTCTGGGTGTGTATGTGTATACCGGTATTACCTCTCTGGGTGTGTATGTGTATACCGGTATTACCTCTCTGGGCGTGCATGTGTATGCCGGTATTACCTCTCTGGGCCTGTATGTGTATACCGGTATTACCTCTCTGGGCGTGTATGAGTATACCGGTATTACCTCTGGGAGTGTATGTGTATACCGGTGTTACCTCTCTGGGCGTGTATGAGTATACCGGTATTACCTCTGGGAGTGTATGTGTATACCGGTATTACTTCTCTGGGCGTGTATGTCTATACCGGTATTACCTCTCTGGGCGTGTATGTGTATACCGGTATTACCTCTCTGGGCGTGTATGTGTATACCGGTATTACCTCTCTGGGCGTGCATGTGTATGCCGGTATTACCTCTCTGGGCGTGTATGTGTATACCGGTATTACCTCTCTGGGCATGTATGTGTATACCGGTATTACCTCTCTGGGCGTGTATGTGTATACCGGTATTACCTCTCTGGGTATGTATGTGTATACCGGTATTACCTCTCTGGGTGTGTGTGTGTGTATACCGGTATTACCTCTCTGGGCGTGTATGTGTATACCGGTATTACCTCTCTGGGCGTGTATGTGTATACCGGTATTACCTCTCTGGGCGTGTATGTGTATACCGGTATTACCTCTCTGGGCGTGTATGTGTATACCGGTATTACCTCTCTGGGCGTGTATGTGTATACCGGTATTACCTCTCTGGGCATATATCTGTATACCGGTATTACCTCTCTGGGTGTGTATGTGTATACCGGTATTACCTCTCTGGGCGTGCATGTGTATGCCGGTATTACCTCTCTGGGCATGTATGTGTATACCGGTATTACCTCTCTGGGCATGTATGTGTATACCGGTATTACCTCTCTGGGCGTGTATGTGTATACCGGTATTACCTCTCTGGGCGTGTATGTGTATACCGGTATTACCTCTCTGGGCGTGTATGTGTATACCGGTATTACCTCTCTGGGCATATATGTGTATACCGGTATTACCTCTCTGGGTGTGTATGTGTATACCGGTATTACCTCTCTGGGTGTGTATGTGTATACCGGTATTACCTCTCTGGGCGTGCATGTGTATGCCGGTATTACCTCTCTGGGCGTGTATGTGTATACCGGTATTACCTCTCTGGGCATGTATGTGTATACCGGTATTACCTCTCTGGGCGTGTATGTGTATACCGGTATTACCTCTCTGGGTGTGTATGTGTATACCGGTATTACCTCTCTGGGTGTGTGTGTGTATACCGGTATTACCTCTCTGGGCGTGTATGTGTATACCGGTATTACCTCTCTGGGCGTGTATGTGTATACCGGTATTACCTCTCTGGGCGTGTATGTGTATACCGGTATTACCTCTCTGGGCGTGTATGTGTATACCGGTATTACCTCTCTGGGCGTGTATGTGTATACCGGTATTACCTCTCTGGGCATATATGTGTATACCGGTATTACCTCTCTGGGTGTGTATGTGTATACCGGTATTACCTCTCTGGGTGTGTATGTGTATACCGGTATTACCTCTCTGGGCGTGCATGTGTATGCCGGTATTACCTCTCTGGGCCTGTATGTGTATACCGGTATTACCTCTCTGGGCGTGTATGAGTATACCGGTATTACCTCTGGGAGTGTATGTGTATACCGGTGTTACCTCTCTGGGCGTGTATGAGTATACCGGTATTACCTCTGGGAGTGTATGTGTATACCGGTATTACTTCTCTGGGCGTGTATGTCTATACCGGTATTACCTCTCTGGGCGTGTATGTGTATACCGGTATTACCTCTCTGGGCGTGTATGTGTATACCGGTATTACCTCTCTGGGCATATATGTGTATACCGGTATTACCTCTCTGGGTGTGTATGTGTATACCGGTATTACCTCTCTGGGCGTGTATGTGTATACCGGTATTACCTCTCTGGGCGTGCATGTGTATGCCGGTATTACCTCTCTGGGCGTGTATGTGTATACCGGTATTACCTCTCTGGGCATGTATGTGTATACCGGTATTACCTCTCTGGGCGTGTATGTGTATACCGGTATTACCTCTCTGGGTATGTATGTGTATACCGGTATTACCTCTCTGGGTGTGTGTGTGTGTATACCGGTATTACCTCTCTGGGCGTGTATGTGTATACCGGTATTACCACTCTGGGCGTGTATGTGTATACCGGTATTACCTCTCTGGGCGTGTATGTGTATACCGGTATTACCTCTCTGGGCGTGTATGTGTATACCGGTATTACCTCTCTGGGCGTGTATGTGTATACCGGTATTACCTCTCTGGGCATATATGTGTATACCGGTATTACCTCTCTGGGTGTGTATGTGTATACCGGTATTACCTCTCTGGGCGTGCATGTGTATGCCGGTATTACCTCTCTGGGCATGTATGTGTATACCGGTATTACCTCTCTGGGCATGTATGTGTATACCGGTATTACCTCTCTGGGTGTGTATGTGTATACCGGTATTACTTCTCTGGGCGTGTATGTGTATACCGGTGTTACCTCTCTGGGCGTGTATGAGTATACCGGTATTACCTCTGGACGTGTATGTGTATACCGGTATTACTTCTCTGGGCGTGTATGTGTATACCGGTGTTACCTCTCTGGGCGTGTATGTGTATACCGGTATTACCTCTCTGGGCGTGTATGTGTATACCGGTATTACCTCTCTGGGCGTGTATGTGTATACCGGTATTACCTCTCTGGGTGTGTATGTGTATACCGGTATTACCTCTCTGGGTGTGTATGTGTATACCGGTACTACCTCTCTGGGCGTGCATGTGTATGCCGGTATTACCTCTCTGGGCGTGTATGTGTATACCGGTATTACCTCTCTGGGCATGTATGTGTATACCAGTATTACCTCTCTGGGCGTGTATGTGTATACCGGTATTACCTCTCTGGGCATATATGTGTATACCGGTATTACCTCTCTGGGTGTGTATGTGTATACCGGTATTACCTCTCTGGGTGTGTATGTGTATACCGGTATTACCTCTCTGGGCGTGCATGTGTATGCCGGTATTACCTCTCTGGGCCTGTATGTGTATACCGGTATTACCTCTCTGGGCGTGTATGAGTATACCGGTATTACCTCTGGGAGTGTATGTGTATACCGGTGTTACCTCTCTGGGCGTGTATGAGTATACCGGTATTACCTCTGGGAGTGTATGTGTATACCGGTATTACTTCTCTGGGCGTGTATGTCTATACCGGTATTACCTCTCTGGGCGTGTATGTGTATACCGGTATTACCTCTCTGGGCGTGTATGTGTATACCGGTATTACCTCTCTGGGCATATATGTGTATACCGGTATTACCTCTCTGGGTGTGTATGTGTATACCGGTATTACCTCTCTGGGCGTGTATGTGTATACCGGTATTACCTCTCTGGGCGTGCATGTGTATGCCGGTATTACCTCTCTGGGCGTGTATGTGTATACCGGTATTACCTCTCTGGGCATGTATGTGTATACCGGTATTACCTCTCTGGGCGTGTATGTGTATACCGGTATTACCTCTCTGGGTATGTATGTGTATACCGGTATTACCTCTCTGGGTGTGTGTGTGTGTATACCGGTATTACCTCTCTGGGCGTGTATGTGTATACCGGTATTACCTCTCTGGGCGTGTATGTGTATACCGGTATTACCTCTCTGGGCGTGTATGTGTATACCGGTATTACCTCTCTGGGCGTGTATGTGTATACCGGTATTACCTCTCTGGGCGTGTATGTGTATACCGGTATTACCTCTCTGGGCATATATCTGTATACCGGTATTACCTCTCTGGGTGTGTATGTGTATACCGGTATTACCTCTCTGGGCGTGCATGTGTATGCCGGTATTACCTCTCTGGGCATGTATGTGTATACCGGTATTACCTCTCTGGGCATGTATGTGTATACCGGTATTACCTCTCTGGGCGTGTATGTGTATACCGGTATTACCTCTCTGGGCGTGTATGTGTATACCGGTATTACCTCTCTGGGCGTGTATGTGTATACCGGTATTACCTCTCTGGGCATATATGTGTATACCGGTATTACCTCTCTGGGTGTGTATGTGTATACCGGTATTACCTCTCTGGGTGTGTATGTGTATACCGGTATTACCTCTCTGGGCGTGCATGTGTATGCCGGTATTACCTCTCTGGGCGTGTATGTGTATACCGGTATTACCTCTCTGGGCATGTATGTGTATACCGGTATTACCTCTCTGGGCGTGTATGTGTATACCGGTATTACCTCTCTGGGTGTGTATGTGTATACCGGTATTACCTCTCTGGGTGTGTGTGTGTATACCGGTATTACCTCTCTGGGCGTGTATGTGTATACCGGTATTACCTCTCTGGGCGTGTATGTGTATACCGGTATTACCTCTCTGGGCGTGTATGTGTATACCGGTATTACCTCTCTGGGCGTGTATGTGTATACCGGTATTACCTCTCTGGGCGTGTATGTGTATACCGGTATTACCTCTCTGGGCATATATGTGTATACCGGTATTACCTCTCTGGGTGTGTATGTGTATACCGGTATTACCTCTCTGGGTGTGTATGTGTATACCGGTATTACCTCTCTGGGCGTGCATGTGTATGCCGGTATTACCTCTCTGGGCCTGTATGTGTATACCGGTATTACCTCTCTGGGCGTGTATGAGTATACCGGTATTACCTCTGGGAGTGTATGTGTATACCGGTGTTACCTCTCTGGGCGTGTATGAGTATACCGGTATTACCTCTGGGAGTGTATGTGTATACCGGTATTACTTCTCTGGGCGTGTATGTCTATACCGGTATTACCTCTCTGGGCGTGTATGTGTATACCGGTATTACCTCTCTGGGCGTGTATGTGTATACCGGTATTACCTCTCTGGGCATATATGTGTATACCGGTATTACCTCTCTGGGTGTGTATGTGTATACCGGTATTACCTCTCTGGGCGTGTATGTGTATACCGGTATTACCTCTCTGGGCGTGCATGTGTATGCCGGTATTACCTCTCTGGGCGTGTATGTGTATACCGGTATTACCTCTCTGGGCATGTATGTGTATACCGGTATTACCTCTCTGGGCGTGTATGTGTATACCGGTATTACCTCTCTGGGTATGTATGTGTATACCGGTATTACCTCTCTGGGTGTGTGTGTGTGTATACCGGTATTACCTCTCTGGGCGTGTATGTGTATACCGGTATTACCTCTCTGGGCGTGTATGTGTATACCGGTATTACCTCTCTGGGCGTGTATGTGTATACCGGTATTACCTCTCTGGGCGTGTATGTGTATACCGGTATTACCTCTCTGGGCGTGTATGTGTATACCGGTATTACCTCTCTGGGCATATATGTGTATACCGGTATTACCTCTCTGGGTGTGTATGTGTATACCGGTATTACCTCTCTGGGCGTGCATGTGTATGCCGGTATTACCTCTCTGGGCATGTATGTGTATACCGGTATTACCTCTCTGGGCATGTATGTGTATACCGGTATTACCTCTCTGGGTGTGTATGTGTATACCGGTATTACTTCTCTGGGCGTGTATGTGTATACCGGTGTTACCTCTCTGGGCGTGTATGAGTATACCGGTATTACCTCTGGACGTGTATGTGTATACCGGTATTACTTCTCTGGGCGTGTATGTGTATACCGGTGTTACCTCTCTGGGCGTGTATGTGTATACCGGTATTACCTCTCTGGGCGTGTATGTGTATACCGGTATTACCTCTCTGGGCGTGTATGTGTATACCGGTATTACCTCTCTGGGCATATATGTGTATACCGGTATTACCTCTCTGGGCGTGCATGTGTATGCCGGTATTACCTCTCTGGGCCTGTATGTGTATACCGGTATTACCTCTCTGGGCGTGTATGAGTATACCGGTATTACCTCTGGGAGTGTATGTGTATACCGGTGTTACCTCTCTGGGCGTGTATGAGTATACCGGTATTACCTCTGGGAGTGTATGTGTATACCGGTATTACTTCTCTGGGCGTGTATGTCTATACCGGTATTACCTCTCTGGGCGTGTATGTGTATACCGGTATTACCTCTCTGGGCGTGTATGTGTATACCGGTATTACCTCTCTGGGCATATATGTGTATACCGGTATTACCTCTCTGGGTGTGTATGTGTATACCGGTATTACCTCTCTGGGCGTGTATGTGTATACCGGTATTACCTCTCTGGGCGTGCATGTGTATGCCGGTATTACCTCTCTGGGCGTGTATGTGTATACCGGTATTACCTCTCTGGGCATGTATGTGTATACCGGTATTACCTCTCTGGGCGTGTATGTGTATACCGGTATTACCTCTCTGGGTATGTATGTGTATACCGGTATTACCTCTCTGGGTGTGTGTGTGTGTATACCGGTATTACCTCTCTGGGCGTGTATGTGTATACCGGTATTACCTCTCTGGGCGTGTATGTGTATACCGGTATTACCTCTCTGGGCGTGTATGTGTATACCGGTATTACCTCTCTGGGCGTGTATGTGTATACCGGTATTACCTCTCTGGGCGTGTATGTGTATACCGGTATTACCTCTCTGGGCATATATGTGTATACCGGTATTACCTCTCTGGGTGTGTATGTGTATACCGGTATTACCTCTCTGGGCGTGCATGTGTATGCCGGTATTACCTCTCTGGGCATGTATGTGTATACCGGTATTACCTCTCTGGGCATGTATGTGTATACCGGTATTACCTCTCTGGGTGTGTATGTGTATACCGGTATTACTTCTCTGGGCGTGTATGTGTATACCGGTGTTACCTCTCTGGGCGTGTATGAGTATACCGGTATTACCTCTGGACGTGTATGTGTATACCGGTATTACTTCTCTGGGCGTGTATGTGTATACCGGTGTTACCTCTCTGGGCGTGTATGTGTATACCGGTATTACCTCTCTGGGCGTGTATGTGTATACCGGTATTACCTCTCTGGGCGTGTATGTGTATACCGGTATTACCTCTCTGGGCATATATGTGTATACCGGTATTACCTCTCTGGGTGTGTATGTGTATACCGGTATTACCTCTCTGGGTGTGTATGTGTATACCGGTACTACCTCTCTGGGCGTGCATGTGTATGCCGGTATTACCTCTCTGGGCGTGTATGTGTATACCGGTATTACCTCTCTGGGCATGTATGTGTATACCAGTATTACCTCTCTGGGCGTGTATGTGTATACCGGTATTACCTCTCTGGGCATATATGTGTATACCGGTATTACCTCTCTGGGTGTGTGTGTGTATACCGGTATTACCTCTCTGGGCGTGTATGTGTATACCGGTATTACCTCTCTGGGCGTGTATGTGTATACCGGTATTACCTCTCTGGGCGTGTATGTGTATACCGGTATTACCTCTCTGGGCGTGTATGTGTATACCGGTATTACCTCTCTGGGCATATATGTGTATACCGGTATTACCTCTCTGGGTGTGTATGTGTATACCGGTATTACCTCTCTGGGTGTGTATGTGTATACCGGTATTACCTCTCTGGGCGTGCATGTGTATGCCGGTATTACCTCTCTGGGCGTGTATGTGTATACCGGTATTACCTCTCTGGGCATGTATGTGTATACCGGTATTACCTCTCTGGGTGTGTATGTGTATACCGGTATTACCTCTCTGGGTGTGTGTGCGTATACCGGTATTACCTCTCTGGGCGTGTATGTGTATACCGGTATTACCTCTCTGGGCGTGTATGTGTATACCGGTATTACCTCTCTGGGCGTGTATGTGTATACCGGTATTACCTCTCTGGGCGTGTATGTGTATACCGGTATTACCTCTCTGGGCATATATGTGTATACCGGTATTACCTCTCTGGGTGTGTATGTGTATACCGGTATTACCTCTCTGGGTGTGCATGTGTATACCGGTATTACCTCTCTGGGCGTGCATGTGTATGCCGGTATTACCTCTCTGGGCGTGTATGTGTATACCGGTATTACCTCTCTGGGCGTGTATGTGTATACCGGTATTACCTCTCTGGGCGTGTATGTGTATACCGGTATTACCTCTCTGGGTGTGTATGTGTATACCGGTATTACCTCTCTGGGTGTGTGTGTGTATACCGGTATTACCTCTCTGGGCGTGTATGTGTATACCGGTATTACCTCTCTGGGCGTGTATGTGTATACCGGTATTACCTCTCTGGGCGTGTATGTGTATACCGGTATTACCTCTCTGGGCGTGTATGTGTATACCGGTATTACCTCTCTGGGCATATATGTGTATACCGGTATTACCTCTCTGGGTGTGTATGTGTATACCGGTATTACCTCTCTGGGTGTGTATGTGTATACCGGTATTACCTCTCTGGGCGTGCATGTGTATGCCGGTATTACCTCTCTGGGCGTGTATGTGTATACCGGTATTACCTCTCTGGGCGTGTATGAGTATACCGGTATTACCTCTGGGAGTGTATGTGTATACCGGTGTTACCTCTCTGGGCGTGTATGAGTATACCGGTATTACCTCTGGGAGTGTATGTGTATACCGGTATTACTTCTCTGGGCGTGTATGTCTATACCGGTATTACCTCTCTGGGCATGTATGTGTATACCGGTATTACCTCTCTGGGCGTGTATGTGTATACCGGTATTACCTCTCTGGGCATATATGTGTATACCGGTATTACCTCTCTGGGTGTGTATGTGTATACCGGTATTACCTCTCTGGGCGTGTATGTGTATACCGGTATTACCTCTCTGGGCGTGCATGTGTATGCCGGTATTACCTCTCTGGGCGTGTATGTGTATACCGGTATTACCTCTCTGGGCATGTATGTGTATACCGGTATTACCTCTCTGGGCGTGTATGTGTATACCGGTATTACCTCTCTGGGTATGTATGTGTATACCGGTATTACCTCTCTGGGCGTGTGTGTGTATACCGGTATTACCTCTCTGGGCGTGTATGTGTATACCGGTATTACCTCTCTGGGCGTGTATGTGTATACCGGTATTACCTCTCTGGGCGTGTATGTGTATACCGGTATTACCTCTCTGGGCGTGTATGTGTATACCGGTATTACCTCTCTGGGCGTGTATGTGTATACCGGTATTACCTCTCTGGGCATATATGTGTATACCGGTATTACCTCTCTGGGTGTGTATGTGTATACCGGTATTACCTCTCTGGGCGTGCATGTGTATGCCGGTATTACCTCTCTGGGCATGTATGTGTATACCGGTATTACCGCTCTGGGCATGTATGTGTATACCGGTATTACCTCTCTGGGTGTGTATGTGTATACCGGTATTACTTCTCTGGGCGTGTATGTGTATACCGGTGTTACCTCTCTGGGCGTGTATGAGTATACCGGTATTACCTCTGGACGTGTATGTGTATACCGGTATTACTTCTCTGGGCGTGTATGTGTATACCGGTGTTACCTCTCTGGGCGTGTATGTGTATACCGGTATTACCTCTCTGGGCGTGTATGTGTATACCGGTATTACCTCTCTGGGCGTGTATGTGTATACCGGTATTACTTCTCTGGGCATATATGTGTATACCGGTATTACCTCTCTGGGTGTGTATGTGTATACCGGTATTACCTCTCTGGGTGTGTATGTGTATACCGGTATTACCTCTCTGGGCGTGCATGTGTATGCCGGTATTACCTCTCTGGGCGTGTATGTGTATACCGGTATTACCTCTCTGGGCATGTATGTGTATACCAGTATTACCTCTCTGGGCGTGTATGTGTATACCGGTATTACCTCTCTGGGCATATATGTGTATACCGGTATTACATCTCTGGGTGTGTGTGTGTATACCGGTATTACCTCTCTGGGCGTGTATGTGTATACCGGTATTACCTCTCTGGGCGTGTATGTGTATACCGGTATTACCTCTCTGGGCGTGTATGTGTATACCGGTATTACCTCTCTGGGCGTGTATGTGTATACCGGTATTACCTCTCTGGGCGTGTATGTGTATACCGGTATTACCTCTCTGGGCATATATGTGTATACCGGTATTACCTCTCTGGGTGTGTATGTGTATACCGGTATTACCTCTCTGGGTGTGTATGTGTATACCGGTATTACCTCTCTGGGCGTGCATGTGTATGCCGGTATTACCTCTCTGGGCGTGTATGTGTATACCGGTATTACCTCTCTGGGCATGTATGTGTATACCGGTATTACCTCTCTGGGTGTGTATGTGTATACCGGTATTACCTCTCTGGGTGTGTGTGCGTATACCGGTATTACCTCTCTGGGCGCGTATGTGTATACCGGTATTACCTCTCTGGGCGTGTATGTGTATACCGGTATTACCTCTCTGGGCGTGCATGTGTATACCGGTATTACCTCTCTGGGCATGTATGTGTATACCGGTATTACCTCTCTGGGCATGTATGTGTATACCGGTATTACCTCTCTGGGCGTGTATGTGTATACCGGTATTACCTCTCTGGGCGTGCATGTGTATACCGGTATTACCTCTCTGGGCATGTATGTGTATACCGGTATTACCTCTCTGGGCATGTATGTGTATACCGGTATTACCTCTCTGGGCGTGTATGTGTATACCGGTATTACCTCTCTGGGCATATATGTGTATACCGGTATTACCTCTCTGGGTGTGTATGTGTATACCGGTATTACCTCTCTGGGTGTGTATGTGTATACCGGTATTACCTCTCTGGGCGTGCATGTGTATGCCGGTATTACCTCTCTGGGCGTGTATGTGTATACCGGTATTACCTCTCTGGGCATGTATGTGTATACCAGTATTACCTCTCTGGGCGTGTATGTGTATACCGGTATTACCTCTCTGGGCATATATGTGTATACCGGTATTACATCTCTGGGTGTGTGTGTGTATACCGGTATTACCTCTCTGGGCGTGTATGTGTATACCGGTATTACCTCTCTGGGCGTGTATGTGTATACCGGTATTACCTCTCTGGGCGTGTATGTGTATACCGGTATTACCTCTCTGGGCGTGTATGTGTATACCGGTATTACCTCTCTGGGCATATATGTGTATACCGGTATTACCTCTCTGGGTGTGTATGTGTATACCGGTATTACCTCTCTGGGTGTGTATGTGTATACCGGTATTACCTCTCTGGGCGTGCATGTGTATGCCGGTATTACCTCTCTGGGCGTGTATGTGTATACCGGTATTACCTCTCTGGGCATGTATGTGTATACCGGTATTACCTCTCTGGGTGTGTATGTGTATACCGGTATTACCTCTCTGGGTGTGTGTGCGTATACCGGTATTACCTCTCTGGGCGCGTATGTGTATACCGGTATTACCTCTCTGGGCGTGTATGTGTATACCGGTATTACCTCTCTGGGCGTGCATGTGTATACCGGTATTACCTCTCTGGGCATGTATGTGTATACCGGTATTACCTCTCTGGGCATGTATGTGTATACCGGTATTACCTCTCTGGGCGTGTATGTGTATACCGGTATTACCTCTCTGGGCGTGCATGTGTATACCGGTATTACCTCTCTGGGCATGTATGTGTATACCGGTATTACCTCTCTGGGCATGTATGTGTATACCGGTATTACCTCTCTGGGCGTGTATGTGTATACCGGTATTACCTCTCTGGGCGTGCATGTGTATACCGGTATTACCTCTCTGGGCATGTATGTGTATACCGGTATTACCTCTTTGGGCGTGTATGTGTATACCGGTATTACCTCTCTGGGCGTGTATGTGTATACCGGTATTACCTCTCTGGGCGTGTATGTGTATACCGGTATTACCTCTTTGGGCGTGTATGTGTATACCGGTATTACCTCTCTGGGCGTGTATGTGTATACCGGTATTACCTCTCTGGGCGTGCATGTGTATACCGGTATTACCTCTCTGGGCATGTATGTGTATACCGGTATTACCTCTCTGGGCATGTATGTGTATACCGGTATTACCTCTTTGGGCGTGTATGTGTATACCGGTATTACCTCTCTGGGAGTGCATGTGTATACCGGTATTACCTCTCTGGGCATGTATGTGTATACCGGTATTACCTCTCTGGGCATGTATGTGTATACCGGTATTACCTCTCTGGGCGTGTATGTGTATACCGGTATTACCTCTCTGGGCGTGCATGTGTATACCGGTATTACCTCTCTGGGCATGTATGTGTATACCGGTATTACCTCTCTGGGCATGTATGTGTATACCGGTATTACCTCTCTGGGCGTGTATGTGTATACCGGTATTACCTCTCTGGGCGTGCATGTGTATACCGGTATTACCTCTCTGGGCATGTATGTGTATACCGGTATTACCTCTCTGGGCATGTATGTGTATACCGGTATTACCTCTCTGGGCGTGTATGTGTATACCGGTATTACCTCTCTGGGCGTGCATGTGTATACCGGTATTACCTCTCTGGGCATGTATGTGTATACCGGTATTACCTCTCTGGGCATGTATGTGTATACCGGTATTACCTCTCTGGGCGTGTATGTGTATACCGGTATTACCTCTCTGGGCGTGTATGTGTATGCCGGTATTACCTCTCTGGGCATATATGTGTATACCGGTATTACCTCTCTGGGTGTGTATGTGTATACCGGTATTACCTCTCTGGGTGTGTATGTGTATACCGGTATTACCTCTCTGGGCGTGCATGTGTATGCCGGTATTACCTCTCTGGGCGTGTATGTGTATACCGGTATTACCTCTCTGGGCATGTATGTGTATACCGGTATTACCTCTCTGGGTGTGTATGTGTATACCGGTATTACCTCTCTAGGCGTGTATGTGTATACCGGTATTACCTCTCTGGGCGTGTATGTGTATACCGGTATTACCTCTCTGGGCGTGTATGTGTATACCGGTATTACCTCTCTGGGCGTGTATGTGTATACCGGTATTACCTCTCTGGGCGTGTATGTGTATACCGGTATTACCTCTCTGGGCATATATGTGTATACCGGTATTACCTCTCTGGGTGTGTATGTGTATACCGGTATTACCTCTCTGGGTGTGTATGTGTATACCGGTATTATCTCTCTGGGCGTGTATGTGTATACCGGTATTACCTCTCTGGGCGTGTATGTGCATACCGGTATTACCTCTCTGGACGTGTATGTGTATACCGGTATTACCTCTCTGGGCGTGTATGTATATACAGGTATTACCTCTCTGGGCGTGTATGTGCATACTGGTATTACCTCTCTGGGCGTGTATGTGTATACCGGTATTACCTCTCTGGGTGTGTATGTATATACCGGTATTACCTCTCTGGGCGTGTATGTGTATTACGGTATTACCTCTCTGGGCGTGTATGTATATACCGGTATTACCTCTCTGGTCGTGTATGTGTATTACGGTATTACCTCTCTGGGCGTGTATGTGTATACCGGTATTACCTCTCTGGGCGTGTATGTGTATACCGGTATTACCTCTCAGGGCGTGTATGTGTATACCGGTATTACCTCTCTGGGCGTGTATGTGTATACCGGTATTACCTCTCTGGGCGTGTATGTGTATACCGGTATTACCTCTCTGGGCGTGTATGTGTATACCGGTATTACCTCTCTGGGCGTGTATGTGTATACCTGTATTACCTCTCTGGATGTGTATGTGTATACCGGTATTACCGCTCTGGGCGTGTATGTGTATACCGGTATTACCTCTCTGGGCGTGTATGTGTATACCGGTATTACCTCTCTGGGCGTGTATGTGTATACCGGTATTACCTCTCTGGGCGTGCATGTGTATACCGGTATTACCTCTCTGGGCGTGTATGTGTATACCGGTATTACCTCTCTGGGCATGTATGTGTATACCGGTATTACCTCTCTGGGCGTGTATGTGTATACCGGTATTACCTCTCTGGGCGTGCATGTGTATACCGGTATTACCTCTCTGGGCGTGTATGTGTATACCGGTATTACCTCTCTGGGCATGTATGTGTATACCGGTATTACCTCTCTGGGCGTGCATGTGTATACCGGTATTACCTCTCTGGGCATGTATGTGTATACCGGTATTACCTCTCTGGGCATGTATGTGTATACCGGTATTACCTCTCTGGGCGTGTATGTGTATACCGGTATTACCTCTCTGGGCGTGCATGTGTATACCGGTATTACCTCTCTGGGCATGTATGTGTATACCGGTATTACCTCTCTGGGCATGTATGTGTATACCGGTATTACCTCTCTGGGCGTGTATGTGTATACCGGTATTACCTCTCTGGGCATATATGTGTATACCGGTATTACCTCTCTGGGCGTGTATGTGTATACCGGTATTACCTCTCTGGGCATGTATGTGTATACCGGTATTACCTCTCTGGGCGTGTATGTGTATACCGGTATTACCTCTCTGGGCATATATGTGTATACCGGTATTACCTCTCTGGGCATGTATGTGTATACCGGTATTACCTCTCTGGGCATGTATGTGTATACCGGTATTACCTCTCTGGGCGTGTATGTGTATACCGGTATTACCTCTCTGGGCGTGTATGTGTATACCGGTATTACCTCTCTGGGCGTGCATGTGTATACCGGTATTACCTCTCTGGGCATGTATGTGTATACCGGTATTACCTCTCTGGGCATGTATGTGTATACCGGTATTACCTCTCTGGGCGTGCATGTGTATACCGGTATTACCTCTCTGGGCATGTATGTGTATACCGGTATTACCTCTCTGGGCATGTATGTGTATACCGGTATTACCTCTTTGGGCGTGTATGTGTATACCGGTATTACCTCTCTGGGCGTGCATGTGTATACCGGTATTACCTCTCTGGGCATGTATGTGTATACCGGTATTACCTCTCTGGGCATGTATGTGTATACCGGTATTACCTCTCTGGGCGTGTATGTGTATACCGGTATTACCTCTCTGGGCGTGCATGTGTATACCGGTATTACCTCTCTGGGCGTGTATACCGGTATTACCTCTCTGGGCATGTATGTGTATACCGGTATTACCTCTCTGGGCGTGTATGTGTATACCGGTATTACCTCTCTGGGCGTGCATGTGTATACCGGTATTACCTCTCTGGGCATGTATGTGTATACCGGTATTACCTCTCTGGGCATGTATGTGTATACCGGTATTACCTCTCTGGGCGTGTATGTGTATACCGGTATTACCTCTCTGGGCGTGCATGTGTATACCGGTATTACCTCTCTGGGCATGTATGTGTATACCGGTATTACCTCTCTGGGCATGTATGTGTATACCGGTATTACCTCTCTGGGCGTGTATGTGTATACCGGTATTACCTCTCTGGGCGTGTATGTGTATACCGGTATTACCTCTCTGGGCATATATGTGTATACCGGTATTACCTCTCTGGGTGTGTATGTGTATACCGGTATTACCTCTCTGGGTGTGTATGTGTATACCGGTATTACCTCTCTGGGCGTGCATGTGTATGCCGGTATTACCTCTCTGGGCGTGTATGTGTATACCGGTATTACCTCTCTGGGCATGTATGTGTATACCGGTATTACCTCTCTGGGTGTGTATGTGTATACCGGTATTACCTCTCTAGGCGTGTATGTGTATACCGGTATTACCTCTCTGGGCGTGTATGTGTATACCGGTATTACCTCTCTGGGCGTGTATGTGTATACCGGTATTACCTCTCTGGGCGTGTATGTGTATACCGGTATTACCTCTCTGGGCGTGTATGTGTATACCGGTATTACCTCTCTGGGCATATATGTGTATACCGGTATTACCTCTCTGGGTGTGTATGTGTATACCGGTATTACCTCTCTGGGTGTGTATGTGTATACCGGTATTATCTCTCTGGGCGTGTATGTGTATACCGGTATTACCTCTCTGGGCGTGTATGTGCATACCGGTATTACCTCTCTGGACGTGTATGTGTATACCGGTATTACCTCTCTGGGCGTGTATGTATATACAGGTATTACCTCTCTGGGCGTGTATGTGCATACTGGTATTACCTCTCTGGGCGTGTATGTGTATACCGGTATTACCTCTCTGGGTGTGTATGTATATACCGGTATTACCTCTCTGGGCGTGTATGTGTATTACGGTATTACCTCTCTGGGCGTGTATGTGTATACCGGTATTACCTCTCTGGTCGTGTATGTGTATTACGGTATTACCTCTCTGGGCGTGTATGTGTATACCGGTATTACCTCTCTGGGCGTTTATGTGTATACCGGTATTACCTCTCAGGGCGTGTATGTGTATACCGGTATTACCTCTCTGGGCGTGTATGTGTATACCGGTATTACCTCTCTGGGCGTGTATGTGTATACCGGTATTACCTCTCTGGGCGTGTATGTGTATACCGGTATTACCTCTCTGGGCGTGTATGTGTATACCTGTATTACCTCTCTGGATGTGTATGTGTATACCGGTATTACCGCTCTGGGCGTGTATGTGTATACCGGTATTACCTCTCTGGGCGTGTATGTGTATACCGGTATTACCTCTCTGGGCGTGTATGTGTATACCGGTATTACCTCTCTGGGCGTGCATGTGTATACCGGTATTACCTCTCTGGGCATGTATGTGTATACCGGTATTACCTCTCTGGGCATGTATGTGTATACCGGTATTACCTCTCTGGGCGTGTATGTGTATACCGGTATTACCTCTCTGGGCGTGCATGTGTATACCGGTATTACCTCTCTGGGCATGTATGTGTATACCGGTATTACCTCTCTGGGCATGTATGTGTATACCGGTATTACCTCTCTGGGCGTGTATGTGTATACCGGTATTACCTCTCTGGGCGTGCATGTGTATACCGGTATTACCTCTCTGGGCATGTATGTGTATACCGGTATTACCTCTCTGGGCATGTATGTGTATACCGGTATTACCTCTCTGGGCGTGTATGTGTATACCGGTATTACCTCTCTGGGCGTGCATGTGTATACCGGTATTACCTCTCTGGGCATGTATGTGTATACCGGTATTACCTCTCTGGGCATGTATGTGTATACCGGTATTACCTCTCTGGGCGTGTATGTGTATACCGGTATTACCTCTCTGGGCGTGTATGTGTATACCGGTATTACCTCTCTGGGCATATATGTGTATACCGGTATTACCTCTCTGGGTGTGTATGTGTATACCGGTATTACCTCTCTGGGTGTGTATGTGTATACCGGTATTACCTCTCTGGGCGTGCATGTGTATGCCGGTATTACCTCTCTGGGCGTGTATGTGTATACCGGTATTACCTCTCTGGGCATGTATGTGTATACCGGTATTACCTCTCTGGGTGTGTATGTGTATACCGGTATTACCTCTCTAGGCGTGTATGTGTATACCGGTATTACCTCTCTGGGCGTGTATGTGTATACCGGTATTACCTCTCTGGGCGTGTATGTGTATACCGGTATTACCTCTCTGGGCGTGTATGTGTATACCGGTATTACCTCTCTGGGCGTGTATGTGTATACCGGTATTACCTCTCTGGGCATATATGTGTATACCGGTATTACCTCTCTGGGTGTGTATGTGTATACCGGTATTACCTCTCTGGGTGTGTATGTGTATACCGGTATTATCTCTCTGGGCGTGTATGTGTATACCGGTATTACCTCTCTGGGCGTGTATGTGCATACCGGTATTACCTCTCTGGACGTGTATGTGTATACCGGTATTACCTCTCTGGGCGTGTATGTATATACAGGTATTACCTCTCTGGGCGTGTATGTGCATACTGGTATTACCTCTCTGGGCGTGTATGTGTATACCGGTATTACCTCTCTGGGTGTGTATGTATATACCGGTATTACCTCTCTGGGCGTGTATGTGTATTACGGTATTACCTCTCTGGGCGTGTATGTGTATACCGGTATTACCTCTCTGGTCGTGTATGTGTATTACGGTATTACCTCTCTGGGCGTGTATGTGTATACCGGTATTACCTCTCTGGGCGTGTATGTGTATACCGGTATTACCTCTCAGGGCGTGTATGTGTATACCGGTATTACCTCTCTGGGCGTGTATGTGTATACCGGTATTACCTCTCTGGGCGTGTATGTGTATACCGGTATTACCTCTCTGGGCGTGTATGTGTATACCGGTATTACCTCTCTGGGCGTGTATGTGTATACCTGTATTACCTCTCTGGATGTGTATGTGTATACCGGTATTACCGCTCTGGGCGTGTATGTGTATACCGGTATTACCTCTCTGGGCGTGTATGTGTATACCGGTATTACCTCTCTGGGTGTGTATGTGTATACCGGTATTACCTCTCTGGGCGTGTATGTGTATTACGGTATTACCTCTCTGGGCGTGTATGTGTATACCAATACTGTATTACCTCTCTGGGCGTGTATGTGTATACCAATACTGTATTACCTCTCTGGGCGTGTATGTGTATTCCGGTATTACCCCTCTGGGCGTGTATGTGTATACCGGTATTACCTCTTTGGGCGTGTATGTGTATACCAGTATTACCTCTCTGGGCGTGTATTTGTATACCGGTGTTACCTCTCTGAGCGTGTATGTGTATACCGGTATTACCTCTCTGGGCTTGTATGTGTATACCGGTATTACCTCTCTGGGTGTGTATGTGTATACCGGTATTACCTCTCTGGGTGTGTATGTGTATACCGGTATTACCTCTCTGGGCGTGCATGTGTATACCGGTATTACCTCTCTGGGCATGTATGTGTATACCGGTATTACCTCTCTGGGCATGTATGTGTATACCGGTATTACCTCTCTGGGCGTGTATGTGTATACCGGTATTACCTCTCTGGGCGTGCATGTGTATACCGGTATTACCTCTCTGGGCATGTATGTGTATACCGGTATTACCTCTCTGGGCATGTATGTGTATACCGGTATTACCTCTCTGGGCGTGTATGTGTATACCGGTATTACCTCTCTGGGCGTGCATGTGTATACCGGTATTACCTCTCTGGGCATGTATGTGTATACCGGTATTACCTCTCTGGGCATGTATGTGTATACCGGTATTACCTCTCTGGGCGTGTATGTGTATACCGGTATTACCTCTCTGGGCATGTATGTGTATACCGGTATTACCTCTCTGGGCATGTATGTGTATACCGGTATTACCTCTCTGGGCGTGTATGTGTATACCGGTATTACCTCTCTGGGCGTGCATGTGTATACCGGTATTACCTCTCTGGGCATGTATGTGTATACCGGTATTACCTCTCTGGGCATGTATGTGTATACCGGTATTACCTCTCTGGGCGTGTATGTGTATACCGGTATTACCTCTCTGGGCGTGCATGTGTATACCGGTATTACCTCTCTGGGCATGTATGTGTATACCGGTATTACCTCTCTGGGCATGTATGTGTATACCGGTGTTACCTCTCTGGGCGTGTATGTGTATACCGGTATTACCTCTCTGGGCGTGCATGTGTATACCGGTATTACCTCTCTGGGCATGTATGTGTATACCGGTATTACCTCTCTGGGCATGTATGTGTATACCGGTATTACCTCTCTGGGCGTGTATGTGTATACCGGTATTACCTCTCTGGGCGTGTATGTGTATACCGGTATTACCTCTCTGGGCATATATGTGTATACCGGTATTACCTCTCTGGGTGTGTATGTGTATACCGGTATTACCTCTCTGGGTGTGTATGTGTATACCGGTATTACCTCTCTGGGCGTGCATGTGTATGCCGGTATTACCTCTCTGGGCGTGTATGTGTATACCGGTATTACCTCTCTGGGCATGTATGTGTATACCGGTATTACCTCTCTGGGTGTGTATGTGTATACCGGTATTACCTCTCTAGGCGTGTATGTGTATACCGGTATTACCTCTCTGGGCGTGTATGTGTATACCGGTATTACCTCTCTGGGCGTGTATGTGTATACCGGTATTACCTCTCTGGGCGTGTATGTGTATACCGGTATTACCTCTCTGGGCGTGTATGTGTATACCGGTATTACCTCTCTGGGCATATATGTGTATACCGGTATTACCTCTCTGGGTGTGTATGTGTATACCGGTATTACCTCTCTGGGTGTGTATGTGTATACCGGTATTATCTCTCTGGGCGTGTATGTGTATACCGGTATTACCTCTCTGGGCGTGTATGTGCATACCGGTATTACCTCTCTGGACGTGTATGTGTATACCGGTATTACCTCTCTGGGCGTGTATGTATATACAGGTATTACCTCTCTGGGCGTGTATGTGCATACTGGTATTACCTCTCTGGGCGTGTATGTGTATACCGGTATTACCTCTCTGGGTGTGTATGTATATACCGGTATTACCTCTCTGGGCGTGTATGTGTATTACGGTATTACCTCTCTGGGCGTGTATGTGTATACCGGTATTACCTCTCTGGTCGTGTATGTGTATTACGGTATTACCTCTCTGGGCGTGTATGTGTATACCGGTATTACCTCTCTGGGCGTGTATGTGTATACCGGTATTACCTCTCAGGGCGTGTATGTGTATACCGGTATTACCTCTCTGGGCGTGTATGTGTATACCGGTATTACCTCTCTGGGCGTGTATGTGTATACCGGTATTACCTCTCTGGGCGTGTATGTGTATACCGGTATTACCTCTCTGGGCGTGTATGTGTATACCTGTATTACCTCTCTGGATGTGTATGTGTATACCGGTATTACCGCTCTGGGCGTGTATGTGTATACCGGTATTACCTCTCTGGGCGTGTATGTGTATACCGGTATTACCTCTCTGGGCGTGTATGTGTATACCGGTATTACCTCTCTGGGTGTGTATGTGTATACCGGTATTACCTCTCTGGGCGTGTATGTGTATTACGGTATTACCTCTCTGGGCGTGTATGTGTATACCAATACTGTATTACCTCTCTGGGCGTGTATGTGTATACCAATACTGTATTACCTCTCTGGGCGTGTATGTGTATTCCGGTATTACCCCTCTGGGCGTGTATGTGTATACCGGTATTACCTCTTTGGGCGTGTATGTGTATACCGGTATTACCTCTCTGGGCGTGTATTTGTATACCGGTGTTACCTCTCTGAGCGTGTATGTGTATACCGGTATTACCTCTCTGGGTGTGTATGTGTATACCGGTATTACCTCTCTGGGTGTGTATGTGTATACCGGTATTACCTCTCTGGGCGTGTATGTGTATACCGGTATTACCCCTCTGGGCGTGTATGTGTATACCAGTATTACCCCTCTGGGCGTGTATGTGTATACCGGTATTATCTCTCTGGGCGTGTATGTGTATACCATTATTACCTCTCTGGGCGTGTATGTGTATACCGGTATTACCTCTCTGGGCGTGTATGTGTATACCGGTATTACCTCTCTGGGCGTGTATGTGTATACCGGTATTACCTCTCTGAGCGTGTATGTGTATACCGGTATTACCTCTCTGGGCGTGTATGTGTATACCGGTATTACCTCTCTGGGCGTGTATGTGTATACCGGTATTACCTCTCTGGGCGTGTATGTGTATACCGGTATTACCTCTCTGGGCGTGTATGTGTATACCGGTATTACCTCTCTGGGCGTGTATGTGTATACCGGTATTACCTCTGTAGGCGTGTATGTGTATACAGGTATTACCTCTCTGGGTGTGTATGTGTATACCGGTATTACCTCTCTGGGTGTGTATGTGTATACCGGTATTACCTCTCTGGGCATGTATGTGTATACCGGTATTACCTCTCTGGGCGTGTATGTGTATACCGGTATTACCTCTCTGGGCGTGTATGTGTATACCGGTATTACCTCTCTGGGTGTGTATGTGTATACCGGTATTACCTCTCTGGGTGTGTATGTGTATACCGGTATTATCTCTCTGGGCGTGTATGTGTATACCGGTATTACCTCTCTGGGCGTGTATGTGCATACCGGTATTACCTCTCTGGACGTGTATGTGTATACCGGTATTACCTCTCTGGGCGTGTATGTATATACAGGTATTACCTCTCTGGGCGTGTATGTGCATACTGGTATTACCTCTCTGGGCGTGTATGTGTATACCGGTATTACCTCTCTGGGTGTGTATGTATATACCGGTATTACCTCTCTGGGCGTGTATGTGTATTACGGTATTACCTCTCTGGGCGTGTATGTGTATACCGGTATTACCTCTCTGGTCGTGTATGTGTATTACGGTATTACCTCTCTGGGCGTGTATGTGTATACCGGTATTACCTCTCTGGGCGTGTATGTGTATACCGGTATTACCTCTCAGGGCGTGTATGTGTATACCGGTATTACCTCTCTGGGCGTGTATGTGTATACCGGTATTACCTCTCTGGGCGTGTATGTGTATACCGGTATTACCTCTCTGGGCGTGTATGTGTATACCGGTATTACCTCTCTGGGCGTGTATGTGTATACCTGTATTACCTCTCTGGATGTGTATGTGTATACCGGTATTACCGCTCTGGGCGTGTATGTGTATACCGGTATTACCTCTCTGGGCGTGTATGTGTATACCGGTATTACCTCTCTGGGCGTGTATGTGTATACCGGTATTACCTCTCTGGGTGTGTATGTGTATACCGGTATTACCTCTCTGGGCGTGTATGTGTATTACGGTATTACCTCTCTGGGCGTGTATGTGTATACCAATACTGTATTACCTCTCTGGGCGTGTATGTGTATACCAATACTGTATTACCTCTCTGGGCGTGTATGTGTATTCCGGTATTACCCCTCTGGGCGTGTATGTGTATACCGGTATTACCTCTTTGGGCGTGTATGTGTATACCGGTATTACCTCTCTGGGCGTGTATTTGTATACCGGTGTTACCTCTCTGAGCGTGTATGTGTATACCGGTATTACCTCTCTGGGCTTGTATGTGTATACCGGTATTACCTCTCTGGGTGTGTATGTGTATACCGGTATTACCTCTCTGGGCGTGCATGTGTATACCGGTATTACCTCTCTGGGCATGTATGTGTATACCGGTATTACCTCTCTGGGCATGTATGTGTATACCGGTATTACCTCTCTGGGCGTGTATGTGTATACCGGTATTACCTCTCTGGGCGTGCATGTGTATACCGGTATTACCTCTCTGGGCATGTATGTGTATACCGGTATTACCTCTCTGGGCATGTATGTGTTGTGACAGAAACCAGGGGATGGTAATAAATTCCGTATATAGGGCTCCCAGGATACTAGACAGTTTCTATCCTGTTTGGCCTGGGAGTGCAGCCTTATAATACATACACTCCATCCCACAGTTTGGCAAGCGCTGGAACTGAGGGATGAGAGATCCAGACCAGAGTTTGTCTGCTGCCTGATTTCTGTCACCTGTCATGCTAATTAGGAATCAGGTATGAAAGACTGATTTCCTGTTTGCTCTGGTCTCTCCACAAGAGCCAGGAGGCTGGAAGGCTGCTGAACTACAGAGGGGAGAAGCCTCTTCCCCAAACAGGTTCAATCTTTCTGTTCATTTGTGTAAGACTGCAAAAGTACCTTGTTTTGTTGTTGGGAGTGGAAAAGCCACTTCCAACCCTGAGTCAGGGATATCTAAGTTAAGTTATCGCTCAGGTGAGCAGCTTTTGTTTTGATCTGTTTTCTGTTGTATGCACTGTGGCAGTCTCAGTGCCTGGGACTGAATAAACCAGGCATAGCCTGTTTAAAGGAACAGTACGTGACGCCTCATCATTTAACCTACCCTAAAAGACCGTGTTCTAAACAGTCCCGGACAAACGACGGAGCCCCGGAGTAAGCCGTTTGTCACATATGGTGGAGAATGCGGGCAGAGCACTAGGGGGTCTGCGGGTTGAAGAACTTTGAAAGAAAAAAAAAAAAAAAAAAAGTTTTTTTCATCCTCTGCAAACAAGATGGAAGACGTGGTGGGTGCGCTGGTACGCAATGTCGCTGCCCAGAAAGACGTGAATGAAACCCAGCAACAGCTGTTAATAGCCCAGCAAGAAACTAATGCAAACCAGCAGCAGACGAATGCAGCCCAGCAACAGCTGCTAATAGCCCAGCAAGAGATTAATGCCAACCAGCAACAGGCGAATGCCAACCAGCAACAGGCGAATGCAAACCAGCAACAGACGAATGAAGCCCTGCAAAACGCGAATGCAAACCAGCAAGAGACAAACCGCTTGCTGAGAGAGGAGCAACAGCGGTTCGCTCAGGGCTTACAGCAGGAACTCGAGATCCTGAGGGGGACTATCAGTAACCTTCCACTGGCAGCGGCAGCCCCAGTTCCGAAAATGACCAGGGCAAGCCACTACCTTCAGAAGATGGGACCCTCGGATGATGTGGAAGCCTATCTTCTCACGTTTGAACGCACGGCACAGAGAGAGGGATGGCCAGAAGCTGAGTGGGCTGGTCTAATCGCACCCTTCCTAAGCGGCGAACCCCAGAAGGCTTACTTTGATCTAGAGCCAGCCGAAGCTAACGTCTATGCAAAATTGAAGTTCGAGATCCTCGCCCGCCTCGGCGTAACCACGGCTGTTCGCGCCCAAAGGTTTCACGCATGGTCCTTCACGATGGATAAAGCGACCCGAAGCCAGATGTATGACCTCATCCACCTCGCCCGGAAGTGGCTACAACCCGAGATCAACTCAGCCAGCCACATCGTGGAACGGTTGGTCATGGACCAGTTCTTGAGGAAACTTCCCTCTGCCTTACGCCGTTGGGTCAGTCGGAGTGACCCCCACAATGCGGATGAGCTTGTGGCCCTCGTAGAAAGGTACAATGCAGCAGAAGAGCACCCGCAACCCACAGTCGTGGAGCAACCCCACTACCCGAGGTTCCAGGACTCTTCCAGAGACGGTAAAAGGGTACCGGGGTTAAGGGGCGCTGAAGAGCGGCGACCCCCTTCACGCAGCACAAGCAACAGTGGTTCGCACACTAAGGGCAATAGCCAACATGGGGAGCCGGGAAAAGGCTCTAAGTGGGACACAGACTATGTACCTAAATGTGTAAATTGTCATGAGAGGGGCCACACAGCAAAAATCTGCCCACTAAATGATGAGCCCATGCAATGCAACAGCGTGGAACCTTATTCGCTGTTGTCCCAATGTATGGGCCCTAGCCCAGAGGACCCCTTGAATAACCATCTGTGGGCATTTGTAAAGGTTAATGGTAAGAGGGTTCGGGCACTTCTTGACTCTGGGAGCATGGTCACACTAGTGTCCGAATACCTCTTGCCCATTAAGAAGAAACAGGGAAACAGTTCACAAAGAGTGGCAATTTGTTGTATACATGGGGATAATCATGAATATTCCACTGTTGATGTTTTTTTTGAAACAGAGTTTGGTTCTTTAGATTTCAAGGTGGGTATTGTACCCAAACTGGCACATGATGTGTTAATAGGGACCGACTTTCCCCATTTTCTAAAAATGTGGTCCCCCGCTCAGAATAGCGCCCAGAGTTCAATAGCGGACCATAACGAAGTATTAGAAGAAACAAATCCTTTCCCTTTTTCAGAAATGGAGGTTGACGAGGGCCCAAATAAGAAGGGGGAAAAGGAGGAGTGCTGTAAAATTCCCTTCCCCATCACTACTTTGGTAGGGAATACCCCAAATCAAGATGTTGAGCAGACACTTACCACCCCAGAACCGGATAAGACCCTCGCTGACCTAGAGGTCAGTCCTGGGAGTTTTAAGAAGGCCCAGTGGGAGGACCCCACATTAGCGGTAGCAAGGGGAAATATACGGGACCAGAATAGTACTCCTGGCCAACCAGATAGGTCACTTGCTTACCCCTACTTCGAGGTAGAGAACGACCTAGTATATCGGGTTGATAAAAGGAAATCAGTTACAACTAAACAATTGTTGGTACCACAGACATTCCGTAACGTAGTATTACCCCTCGCACATAGTCATCCATTGGGGGGACACCTAGGGGTGGAAAAGACAAAAGAAAAGGTTCTCCGAAGCTTCTATTGGCCTGGGGTTCTGGCAGAAATTACGAATTATTGTTCCTCATGCCCAGAATGTCAGATCACCGCCCCGTTCAAGGCGTACCGCAGCCCATTGGTACCCCTTCCCATAATAGAGGTACCATTTGACCGGATTGCTATGGATCTAGTAGGACCCCTAATAAAGTCTGCTAGGGGACATCAGCATATATTGGTAATATTAGATTATGCCACCCGATATCCGGAGGCAGTTCCCCTACGTAGCACCTCAGCTAAAAACATAGCAAAAGAGTTAGTAGTTCTGTTTTCCCGGGTCGGGATTCCTAAAGAGATTCTATCTGACCAGGGAACACCATTTATGTCCCAAGTAACGAAAGAGCTATGTAAACTCCTAAAAATCAAGCATCTCAGAACCTCAGTCTATCATCCACAAACAGATGGTTTAGTGGAAAGGTTCAATAAAACCTTAAAGAGCATGTTACGGCGGGCGGTTGATAAAGATGGGAAAAACTGGGATTGTTTGTTACCGTACCTGTTATTTGCCATTAGGGAAGTTCCCCAATCATCCACAGGCTTCTCCCCGTTTGAACTATTGTATGGCCGACACCCAAGGGGCTTACTGGATATAGCCAAAGAGACTTGGGAACACGAGGTTACCCCTTACAGAAGTGTAATAGAGCATGTTGCCCAGATGCAGGACCGCATTGCTGCAGTCCTACCCATAGTGAGGGAACACATGGAGAAAGCTCAAGAAGCACAGAGGAATACATATAATAAGGGTGCTAGGGTCAGAATTTTTTCTCCAGGTGATAGGGTACTAGTTCTGGTTCCCACCGTGGAGAGTAAATTCCTTGCTAAATGGCATGGGCCATATGAGGTCTTGGAAAGAGTGGGAGAAGTAAATTATAAGGTAAGACAGCCAGGTAGGAGGAAACCTGAGCAAATTTACCATATAAACCTACTCAAGCCCTGGAAAGATAGAGAAGTCTTGTTAACCCTAGTACCCCCAGGTCCGTCAGAGAATCAAGAAACTGACCCAGAGGTTAGCATAGCTGAAACCCTGTCTGTTCATCAGAAACGAGAGGTTCAGAATTTAGTGAGAAGAAACAAAGAAATCTTCTCTATACGGCCAGGTAGAACTAGCGTAATTGAACATGACCTAGTCTCTGAACCGGGGGTCCGAGTTAACCTTAAACCGTACCGAATCCCAGAGGCCAAAAGAAAGGCTATAAGTTTAGAGGTTAAAAAAATGCTAAAACTAGGTGTAATTGAGGAATCCCAAAGTGGGTGGAACAGCCCTATAGTCTTAGTCCCAAAGCCAGATGGTACAACAAGGTTTTGTAATGACTACCGGAAACTAAACGCGGTGTCAAAATTTGATACTTATCCTATGCCCAGGGTAGATGAACTTGTAGAGAGACTGGGCAAAGCCCGATATCTCACAACCCTAGACCTAACAAAAGGGTACTGGCAGGTTCCCCTCACAGAAAGGGCAAAAGAAAAGACAGCCTTCTCAACCCCAGACGGCCTCTTTCAGTATAAGGTGTTGCCTTTTGGCTTACATGGAGCTCCCGCCACATTCCAAAGAATGATGGATAAAATTTTAAAACCACATGCTCAGTATGCTGCCGCCTACCTGGATGATGTGGTAATCCATAGTGAAGATTGGCAATCCCACCTTCCAAAGGTCCAAGCTGTGCTTGACGCAGTCCGGTCTGCTGGACTAACTGCTAACCCCGCTAAATGCACTATTGGTCTGGAGGAGGCCAAGTATCTGGGATATTCTATTGGCAGAGGTTTACTCAAACCCCAAACACTCAAAGTGGAGGCGATACAAAATTGGCCAAGGCCAGTTACAAAAAAACAAGTAAGGACCTTTTTGGGGTTAATTGGGTACTATAGAAGGTTTATTCCCAATTTTGCAACTAAGGCAACCCCACTAACTGACCTCACAAAAGCAAGAGGACCGCTAATGGTAAAGTGGTCCCCGGAAACCGAACAGGCCTTTTGAAGCCTGAAAGAAGCTCTCTGTGCCCAACCAGTGTTGGTCACACCTGACTTCTCCAAAGAGTTCGTAGTCCAAACCGACGCATCTGAGGTAGGGCTGGGGGCGGTACTCTCCCAGGAGTCTCAAGGTGAGGAGCACCCCATCCTTTATTTAAGTAGGAAACTAAATCCCCAGGAGAAAAATTACTCCATAGTAGAGAAAGAGTGTCTCGCAATAAAGTGGGCTGTAGAGACGCTCAAATACTATCTGTTGGGGAGAAAATTCCGGTTGGTCACAGATCATGCACCCCTTACCTGGATGTGTCAAAACAGGGAAAAGAATGCTAGAGTGACCAGGTGGTTCCTAAGCCTACAACCCTTTAAATTTTCTGTGGAACACAGGTCAGGGCACAAACATGGCAATGCTGACGGGTTGTCAAGGATGCACTCCCTAATATCCATGGTCGCTCATCCCTCGAGGTCTGAGCTGGGGGGGAGGATATGTGACAGAAACCAGGGGATGGTAATAAATTCCGTATATAGGGCTCCCAGGATACTAGACAGTTTCTATCCTGTTTGGCCTGGGAGTGCAGCCTTATAATACATACACTCCATCCCACAGTTTGGCAAGCGCTGGAACTGAGGGATGAGAGATCCAGACCAGAGTTTGTCTGCTGCCTGATTTCTGTCACCTGTCATGCTAATTAGGAATCAGGTATGAAAGACTGATTTCCTGTTTGCTCTGGTCTCTCCACAAGAGCCAGGAGGCTGGAAGGCTGCTGAACTACAGAGGGGAGAAGCCTCTTCCCCAAACAGGTTCAATCTTTCTGTTCATTTGTGTAAGACTGCAAAAGTACCTTGTTTTGTTGTTGGGAGTGGAAAAGCCACTTCCAACCCTGAGTCAGGGATATCTAAGTTAAGTTATCGCTCAGGTGAGCAGCTTTTGTTTTGATCTGTTTTCTGTTGTATGCACTGTGGCAGTCTCAGTGCCTGGGACTGAATAAACCAGGCATAGCCTGTTTAAAGGAACAGTACGTGACGCCTCATCATTTAACCTACCCTAAAAGACCGTGTTCTAAACAGTCCCGGACAAACGACGGAGCCCCGGAGTAAGCCGTTTGTCACAGTGTATACCGGTATTACCTCTCTGGGCGTGTATGTGTATACCGGTATTACCTCTCTGGGCGTGCATGTGTATACCGGTATTACCTCTCTGGGCATGTATGTGTATACCGGTATTACCTCTCTGGGCATGTATGTGTATACCGGTATTACCTCTCTGGGCGTGTATGTGTATACCGGTATTACCTCTCTGGGCGTGCATGTGTATACCGGTATTACCTCTCTGGGCATGTATGTGTATACCGGTATTACCTCTCTGGGCATGTATGTGTATACCGGTATTACCTCTCTGGGCGTGTATGTGTATACCGGTATTACCTCTCTGGGCGTGCATGTGTATACCGGTATTACCTCTCTGGGCATGTATGTGTATACCGGTATTACCTCTCTGGGCATGTATGTGTATACCGGTATTACCTCTCTGGGCGTGTATGTGTATACCGGTATTACCTCTCTGGGCGTGCATGTGTATACCGGTATTACCTCTTTGGGCATGTATGTGTATACCGGTATTACCTCTCTGGGCATGTATGTGTATACCGGTATTACCTCTCTGGGCGTGTATGTGTATACCGGTATTACCTCTCTGGGCGTGCATGTGTATACCGGTATTACCTCTCTGGGCATGTATGTGTATACCGGTATTACCTCTCTGGGCGTGTATGTGTATACCGGTATTACCTCTCTGTGCGTGTATGTGTCCGGTATTACCTCTGTAGGCGTGTATGTGTATACCGGTATTACCTCTCTGGGTGTGTATGTGTATACCGGTATTACCTCTCTGGGCGTGCATGTGTATGCCGGTATTACCTCTCTGGGCGTGTATGTGTATACCGGTATTACCTCTCTGGGCATGTATGTGTATACCGGTATTACCTCTCTGGGTGTGTATGTGTATACCGGTATTACCTCTCTAGGCGTGTATGTGTATACCGGTATTACCTCTCTGGGCGTGTATGTGTATACCGGTATTACCTCTCTGGGCGTGTATGTGTATACCGGTATTACCTCTCTGGGCGTGTATGTGTATACCGGTATTACCTCTCTGGGCGTGTATGTGTATACCGGTATTACCTCTCTGGGCATATATGTGTATACCGGTATTACCTCTCTGGGTGTGTATGTGTATACCGGTATTACCTCACTGGGTGTGTATGTGTATACCGGTATTATCTCTCTGGGCGTGTATGTGTATACCGGTATTACCTCTCTGGGCGTGTATGTGCATACCGGTATTACCTCTCTGGACGTGTATGTGTATACCGGTATTACCTCTCTGGGCGTGTATGTATATACAGGTATTACCTCTCTGGGCGTGTATGTGCATACTGGTATTACCTCTCTGGGCGTGTATGTGTATACCGGTATTACCTCTCTGGGTGTGTATGTATATACCGGTATTACCTCTCTGGGCGTGTATGTGTATTACGGTATTACCTCTCTGGGCGTGTATGTGTATACCGGTATTACCTCTCTGGTCGTGTATGTGTATTACGGTATTACCTCTCTGGGCGTGTATGTGTATACCGGTATTACCTCTCTGGGCGTGTATGTGTATACCGGTATTACCTCTCTGGGCGTGTATGTGTATACCTGTATTACCTCTCTGGATGTGTATGTGTATACCGGTATTACCGCTCTGGGCGTGTATGTGTATACCGGTATTACCTCTCTGGGCGTGTATGTGTATACCGGTATTACCTCTCTGGGCGTGTATGTGTATACCGGTATTACCTCTCTGGGTGTGTATGTGTATACCGGTATTACCTCTCTGGGCGTGTATGTGTATTACGGTATTACCTCTCTGGGCGTGTATGTGTATACCAATACTGTATTACCTCTCTGGGCGTGTATGTGTATACCAATACTGTATTACCTCTCTGGGCGTGTATGTGTATTCCGGTATTACCCCTCTGGGCGTGTATGTGTATACCGGTATTACCTCTTTGGGCGTGTATGTGTATACCGGTATTACCTCTCTGGGCGTGTATTTGTATACCGGTGTTACCTCTCTGAGCGTGTATGTGTATACCGGTATTACCTCTCTGGGCTTGTATGTGTATACCGGTATTACCTCTCTGGGTGTGTATGTGTATACCGGTATTACCTCTCTGGGCGTGTATGTGTATACCGGTATTACCCCTCTGGGCGTGTATGTGTATACCAGTATTACCCCTCTGGGCGTGTATGTGTATACCGGTATTATCTCTCTGGGCGTGTATGTGTATACCATTATTACCTCTCTGGGCGTGTATGTGTATACCGGTATTACCTCTCTGGGCATATATGTGTATACCGGTATTACCTCTCTGGGCGTGTATGTGTATACCGGTATTACCTCTCTGGGCGTGTATGTGTATACCGGTATTACCTCTCTGAGCGTGTATGTGTATACCGGTATAACCTCTCTGGGTGTGTATTGTATACCGGTATTACCTCTCTGGGCGTGTACTGTATGTGTATACCGGTATAACCTCTCTGGGCGTGCATGTGTATACAGGTATTACCTCTCTGGGCGTGTATGTGTATACCGGTATTACCTCTCTGGGCGTGTATGTGTATACCGGTATTACCTCTCTGGGCGTGTATGTATATACCAGTATTACCTCTCTGGGCGTGTATGTGTATATCGGTATTACCTCTCTGGGTGTGTATGTGTATATCGGTATTACCTCTCTGGGTGTGTATGTATATACCGGTATTACCTCTCTGGGCGTGTATGTGTATATCGGTATTACCTCTCTGGGTGTGTATGTATATACCGGTATTACCTCTCTGGGTGTGTATGTGTATACCGGTATTACCTCTCTGGGCGTGTATGTGTATATCGGTATTACCTCTCTGGGCGTGTATGTGTATACCGGTATTACCTCTCTGGGCGTGTATGTGTATATCGGTATTACCTCTCTGGGTGTGTATGTGTATATCGGTATTACCTCTCTGGGTGTGTATGTATATACCAGTATTACCTCTCTGGGCGTGTATGTGTATATCGGTATTACCTCTCTGGGTGTGTATGTGTATATCGGTATTACCTCTCTGGGTGTGTATGTATATACCGGTATTACCTCTCTGGGCGTGTATGTGTATATCGGTATTACTGCACCGACACACTTTATTCGAGCAAATACCCGGTATGTACCTGGCAGATACCTGGAATGCGCCGCTCCTCACCTCTGACAAGCCCCGTTGCATTTGCCTTCCCAGCCTGGGTTCATGCCTGGCTGATGGGCGGCTGATCTGTTAAATGATAATGATTAGGATTTAATAGGCTGCAATGCTTCGCGTGTCTACCAGATGGCATAAATTCATGAATTGTAATGCAGTATATATATATATACTGTGCATTATTGCAGCCAGCGGGAATAAAATGCTTCAATCCCTGCTTGGAAAATACCTCAATGCACTCGGGCAGAAAACAGTCACAAACCTCAATACACCCGGGTATACCCGAATTCGTGGGACTAGCCAAGCTCGAATAAAGTGTGTCGCCAGTGTACCTCTCTGGGTGTGTATGTATATACCGGTATTACCTCTCTGGGTGTGTATGTATATACCGGTATTACCTCTCTGGGCGTGTATGTATATACCGGTATTACCTCTCTGGGTGTGTATGTGTATACCGGTATTACCTCTCTGGGCGTGTATGTGTATACCGGTATTACCTCTCTGGGTGTGTATGTGTATATCGGTATTACCTCTCTGGGTGTGTATGTGTATATCGGTATTACCTCTCTGGGTGTGTATGTGTATACCGGTATTACCTCTCTGGGCGTGTATGTGTATATCGGTATTACCTCTCTGGGTGTGTATGTGTATACCGGTATTACCTCTCTGGGCGTGTATGTGTATACCGGTATTACCTCTCTGGGCGTGTCTGTGTATACCGGTATTACCTCTCTGGGTGTGTATGTGTATACCGGTATTACCTCTCTGGGCGTGTATGTGTATATCGGTATTACCTCTCTGGGTGTGTATGTGTATATCGGTATTACCTCTCTGGGTGTGTATGTGTATACCGGTATTACCTCTCTGGGTGTGCATGTGTATATCGGTATTACCTCTCTGGGTGTGTATGTGTATATCGGTATTACCTCTCTGGGTGTGTATGTGTATACCGGTATTACCTCTCTGGGTGTGTATGTGTAGCCCTTTTTCTGAACCCTCCCAAAGGAACTACTGGTCGCTGTACAACACCTGCGGCTCCAGGAGATCTGAGCCTCCGCTAGTTGGGAGCCTGGTGTAACACTCATACAGTTACTTAGCGCAGCGCCTCCACTTACCCAGGATCACCGTGATGTGAGATTCCCCTGGGCAAGAAATACATACACACATATTTTTTCTTATAGATATTTACACCATACATATATATATATATATTCCCCATTGATTGCTATCCCTATGGGAGAAGCGCAGGGATTCACTTTCTGTTTTGCACATTTGTATGGCCATTTCCTTCACTAGCTGCATGCTCTTTACATGGAGAAGCGCAGTGATTATATTTGTTTTACACATATGTGATGCAACCAACTTTACTGTATATGATAATGCATGGCAACCTTATCACTCTAACATGCAATTAGCAATAACACTTATCCTAATAACAGGTACCGTCCTTATAACGGTAGTGGCTTAGCCACCCTCTTACGGAGTACTGTATCAGTCCCGCTACCGCGTGCTCCACACATCGTGTCCATATATTATTGTGATGGTACTATATGGCAGTGGTGCGCAAAGTGGGGGGCGCGACCCCCAGGGGGGGCGGGAGATTGTGCTGGGGGGGCGCGGGCAGTTGCAGAGGCCCCGCGCTCTTCCCCCAGGCATTTAAATTAAATGCCAGGGGATCGCGTGAGGCCCCTGCAACTATTTACTTACCGGGATTCAGCCGTCTGTGTTGCGTCGCCATGGCAACGCGGCGTCAATAGACGCCGCGGCACCATGTGACCTGACGTCACACGCCCATGCAGCGTCATCTGACGCGGCTGAAGGAAGGCATGGGGGCGCGAGAGCCGGGGGCAGAGAGACAGGGGGGCGCAGCACAAAAAGTTTGCGCTCCCCTGCTATATGGTATAGGCTCAGTCTTGTAACCACTCGCACAGTGTTCCTACAGAGAGTTTAGCCTAAGGCGGGATCAGCGCCTGATGACCGGTGTTGGTGCACTTGATGATATGGTACCTGCCGAGCACTCCGGTGCTCGGATCCGCAACCGCTTCACAAAGGATCCGTCGAGTTCCGGCCCGACATCCAGGATCCACCGTCCGGGAAGACCCCAACAAGATGGCCTCTGCGGCCGCAACGAAGAGCAGCGCCCAACCTTCTGCACGGGTGCGCAGCGTCAATGGAGTCCCTATCTGACTCCGTGAACTAACGTGACACTCGCTATACTATAGGCCGTCCCTACAGCCCAGCAACCTGGGATGGCTTTAGGGAAACTCCTAGGGCCTACGGGGTAGTCTATCCTATGCAGGTGGGTCACTGACCCCCCTGCACCCACACTACCTCTCCCGTACCCGCCCGGGTCCCCTCTGGCTAACTTCTCCCTAACCTCTGCAGCAAACACACTGCACACACACTCAACCTCCAGCAACCCACTGCACTCACTCGGTACCTGCAGCAAACACACTGCACTCACTCGGTACCTGCAGCAACCCACTGCACTCACTCGGTACCTGCAGCAAACACACTGCACTCACTCGGTACCTGCAGCAAACACACTGCACTCACTCGGTACCTGCAGCAAACACACTGCACTCACTCGGTACCTGCAGCAACCCACTACACTCACTCGGTACCTGCAGCAAACACACTGCACTCACTCGGTACCTGCAGCAAACACACTGCACTCACTCGGTACCTGCAGCAAACACACTGCACTCCCTCTGTACCTGCAGCAAACACACTGCACTCACTCGGTACCTGCAGCAACCCACTGCACTCACTCGGTACCTGCAGCAAACACACTGCACTCACTCGGTACCTGCAGCAAACACACTGCACTCACTCGGTACCTGCAGCAACCCACTACACTCACTCGGTACCTGCAGCAAACACACTGCACTCACTCGGTACCTGCAGCAACAACACACTGCACACGCTGCACACACTGTGCCTACTTGTCAGCGCTCACAGCACTACCAGCCGTGACACTGACAAGCCTGCACACACACACCTAGGGGCAGAGTCCCTAACCTAAGGGCTGTCCCTCAGTACCTACCCACTACCCCGGTGGGGGTTGGGGCCTGCCTGGGATCTGGGGAACTACCTTACCTGGTGCAGGAGCCACTTGCTCCCTACACCCTTCCTCCCCCTTCCTGCTCCCAGCTTCAACTTCCAAATGTGGTCCCCGCAACATTGTAGCCTTCCTCCACAGGAGAAGCTGCAAAACCCTATTTGCTGGCTGGGTGCACGTGATGTGGGTGAAAGGGCAATCCCCAGAGGCTGCTGGGAATTGTAGTCCACTCAGGACCTCTTTAGCATTGGGACCGCGTGCGCTACCCTTACTGCGCCTGTGCGACCAACGCGCACGCTCGCGCAACCTGTCATGGCGGCCCCCGCTAGCCAGGTGTGCCGCAGAGCCTCGGAGCTCTACATGGGGGGGTCTCTGGGGTTGAAAAGAGACCGGGGTTACATATGTTTATACCGGTATTACCTCTCTGGGAGTGTATGTGTATAGCGGTATTACCTCTCTGGGCGTGTATGTGTATACCGGTATTACCTCTCTGGGTTTGTATGTGTATACCTGTATTACCTCTCTGGGCGTGTATGTGTATACCGATATTACCTCTCTGTGCGTGTATGGGTATACAGGTATTACCTCTCTGGGCGTGTATGTGTATACCGGTATTACCTCTCTGGGTGTGTATGTGTATACCGGTATTACCTCTCTGGGCTTGTATGTTTATACCGGTATTTCCTCTCTGGGCGTGTATGTGTATACCGGTATTACCTCTCTGGGCGTGTATGTGTATACCGGTATTACCTCTCTGGGTGTGTATGTGTATGCCGGTATTACCTCTCTGGGAGTGTGTGTATACCGGTATTACCTCTCTGGGCATGTATGTGTATACCGGTATTACCTCTCTGGGCGTGTATGTGTATACCGGTATTACCTCTCTGGACGTGTATGTGTATACCGGTATTACCTCTCTGGGCGTGTATGTGTATACCGGTATTACCTCTCTGGGCGTGTATGTGTATACCGGTATTATCTCTCTGGGCGTGTATGTGTATACCGGTATAACCTCTCTGGGCGTGTATGTGTATACCGGTATTACTTCTATGGGCGTGTATGTGTATACCGGTATTACCTCTCTGGGCGTGTACGTGTATACCGGTATTACCTCTCTGGGCGTGTATGTGTATACCGGTATTACCTCTATGGGCGTGTATGTGTACATAGGATGTGATGACCTATCAGTATTCAACCTGCTCTGTTAAGGGGCAGGATTACAAACACAAACTCAAGGCTATAAATACTGGCACTTTCCTAAAGTGGGTGTCTCTCTTTCCTCCCCCTGTGGAGTGAATACAGCTACCCTCTGTCTCACTGGGAGGCAGAGAAGGAGGCCAACTGGCCTGATCTGTATTGTATGTCTTTATTTATATAGCACCAAAAGTGTACTCAGCGCTTCACAAAGAATACAGTACAGGGAATTATAATAATACAATAAGTGCAGCAGAATCAGACAATATGAAAGGAAATCCCTGCCCTGAAGAGTTTACAATCTAAGAGTTTTGATGGAGAACTTACAGAGACAGCAGGTGAGGGAATAAATGCAGTAGATAGCAGTGCTTGGTCACAATTTCTGGTAGGAGTGACTGAGTGTGGGTCAGTAACCATGAGTGCAGACTATTGGTATGCTTGATTTGTGGGTTAGTCAAATATCTTAAGGGTTAACACACTTTACAGGGGGAAGAGATGGCAGGGAGGCGTGGGTAAGATCAGGTGTGTATGTCTGGGTTCAGGCTTAGGGGAGATCCCCAGCAGCAGGAAGGAGTAGATAGAGGGTGTGAATAGAGTATTTGTGGGGTTGCTTTTTATTGAGAGGTAAAGAAGTTGTTGGGAGAGAGGTGTATAAATAATGGTGCAGTGGGGAGTGGGGAAGTTGTCGAAAACAGAGATGTTCACAAAGGAGTGAGGAAACCGTAAACGGAAAAAGCAATAGGGAGGGTATAGTGAGATGCAGGAGGGAGGGCATAGTGAGATGCAGGAGGGAGGGCATAGTGAGATGCAGGAGGGAGGGCATAGTGAGATGCAGGAGGGAGGGCATAGTGAGATGCAGGAGGGAGGGCATAGTGAGATGCAGGAGGGAGGGCATAGTGAGATGCAGGAGGGAGGGCATAGTGAGATGCAGGAGGGAGGGCATAGTGAGATGCAGGAGGGAGGGCATAGTGAGATGCAGGAGGGAGGGCATAGTGAGATGCGGGAGATCTGGGCCTAAAGCCTGAATCAGGGCACTGTCCTGAAGGAAGCTGGGAAAAGGAATACATCATGGTGGTGATGAGGGGGAGAGCTGGTGATGGTGATGATGATGATGAGGGGGAGAGCTGGTGATGGTGATGATGATGATGAGGGGGAGAGCTGGTGATGGTGATGATGATGATGATGAGGGGGAGAGCTGGTGATGGTGATGATGATGATGAGAGGGAGAGCTGGTGATGGTGATGATGATGATGAGAGGGAGAGCTGGTGATGGTGATGATGATGATGAGAGGGAGAGCTGGTGATGGTGATGATGATGATGAGAGGGAGAGCTGGTGATGGTGATGATGATGATGAGAGGGAGAGCTGGTGATGGTGATGATGGTGATGATGATGAGAGGGAGAGCTGGTGATGGTGATGATGGTGATGATGATGAGAGGGAGAGCTGGTGATGGTGATGATGGTGATGATGATGAGAGGGAGAGCTGGTGATGGTGATGATGGTGATGATGATGAGAGGGAGAGCTGGTGATGGTGATGATGGTGATGATGATGAGAGGGAGAGATGGTGATGGTGATGATGGTGATGATGATGAGAGGGAGAGCTGGTGATGGTGATGATGGTGATGATGATGAGAGGGAGAGCTGGTGATGGTGATGGTGATGATGAGAGGGAGAGCTGGTGATGGTGATGGTGATGATGAGAGGGAGAGCTGGTGATGGTGATGATGATGATGAGAGGGAGAGCTGGTGATGGTGGTGATGATGATGATGAGAGGGAGAGCTGGTGATGGTGATGATGATGATGATGAGAGGGAGAGCTGGTGATGGTGATGATGATGATGATGAGAGGGAGAGCTGGTGATGGTGATGATGATGATGAGAGGGAGAGCTGGTGATGGTGATGATGATGATGAGAGGGAGAGCTGGTGATGATGATGAGAGGGAGAGCTGGTGATGATGATGAGAGGGAGAGCTGGTGATGATGATGAGAGGGAGAGCTGGTGATGATGATGATGATGATGATGATGATGATGATGATGATGATGATGATGATGATGATGATAGGGAGAGCTGGTGATGGTGATGATGATGAGAGGGTGAGCTGGTGATGGTGATGATGATGATGATGATGAGAGGGAGAGCTGGGGATGGTGATGGTGATGAGAGGGAGAGCTGGGGATGGTGATGATGATGAAAGGGAGAGCTGGTGATGATGATGATGATGATGAGAGGGAGAGCTGGTGATGGTGGTGATAATGATGATGATGAGAGGGAGAGCTGGTGATGGTGATGATGATGATGATGAGAGGGAGAGCTGGTGATGGTGATGATGATGAGAGGGAGAGCTGGTGATGGTGATGAGGGGGAGAGCTGCTCATGATGATGAGAGGGAGAGCTGGTGATGGTGATGAGAAGGAGAGCTCGTAATGGTGATGGTGATGATGATGATGAGAGGGAGAGCTGGTGATGATGATGATGAGAGGGAGAGCTGGTGATGGTGGTGATGATGATGATGAGAGGGAGAGCTGATGATGATGATGATGATGATGATGATGATGATAGGGAGAGCTGGTGGTGGTGATGATGATGATGATGATGAGAGGGAGAGCTGGTGATGGTGATGATGATGATGAGAGGGAGAGCTGGTGATGGTGCTGATGATGATGAGAGGGAGAGCTGGTGATGGTGCTGATGATGATGAGAGGGAGAGCTGGTGGTGGTGCTGATGATGATGAGAGGGAGAGCTGGTGGTGGTGATGATGATGATGAGAGGGAGAGCTGGTGATGGTGATGATGATGATGAGAGGGAGAGCTGGTGATGGTGATGATGATGATGAGAGGGTGAGCTGGTGATGGTGGTGATGATGATGATGATGAGAGGGAGAGCTGGTGATGATGATGATGAGAGGGAGAGCTGGTGATGGTGATGATGATGATGATGAGAGGGAGAGCTGGTGGTGGTGCTGATGATGATGAGAGGGAGAGCTGGTGATGGTGATGAGAAGGAGAGCTGGTGATGGTGATGATGAGACGGATAGCTGGTGATGGTGATGATGATGGTGAGAAAGAAAGCTGGTGATGGTGATGATGATGAGAGGGAGAGCTGGTGATGATGATGATGATGAGAGGGAGAGCTGGTGATGGTGATGATGATGATGAGAGGGAGAGCTGGTGATGGTGGTGATGATGATGATGAGAGGGAGAGCTGGTGATGGTGGTGATGATGATGATGAGAGGGAGAGCTGGTGATGGTGATGGTGATGATGATGATGATGATGAGAGGGAGAGCTGGTGATGGGGATGATGATGATGTGAGGGAGAGCTGGTGATGGTGCTGATGATGATGATGAGAGGGAGAGCTGGTGATGGTGGTGATGATGATGATGAGAGGGAGAGCTGGTGATGGTGATGATGATGATGATGATGATGATGATGATGAGAGGGAGAGCTGGTGATGGTGATGATGATGATGATGATGATGATGATGATGAGAGGGAGAGCTGGTGATGGTGATGATGATGATGAGAGGGAGAGCTGGTGATGGTGCTGATGAGGATGAGAGGGAGAGCTGGTAGTGGTGATAATGATGATGAGAGGGAGAGCTGGTGATGGTGATGATGATGATGATGAAAGGGACAGCTGATGCTGATGGTGATTATGATGGTGATGATTAGGGGGAGAGATGAGGAGGAGGGCAAGAGATGGGGAGGAGGAGGCGGATGAGGGGGAGGGATGGGGGGAGAGATGAGGAGGGGGAGAGATGATGATGGGGGATGGGTAGAGATGAGGAGGGATGATGAGAAAGAGGATCAGGAAGTGGATGTGGGGAGGGAGAAAAAATTGCAGTTAATATTAATATTAATGGGCCCTTAGCATGTCTAGCTATGCCACTGTCTCAAGTCACCCCTCGATACCTAAACCACCCCCAATTCCCAATTTGACACAGACAAAATTGGGGTAAATGGGCCACTGCATTTATTAATACAACATATCCCAAATAGCAGCATCAGATTGTACCCCCACATGATGACCCCACCTGTGTCACCTATGACGTATCACCATCACCAGCTCTCCCTCTCATCATCATCACCATTACCAGCTCTCCCTCTCATCATCATCACCATTACCAGCTCTCCCTATCATCATCATCATCATCATCACCAGCTCTCCCTCTCATCATCACCACCATCACCAGCTCTCCCTCTCATCATCACCACCATCACCAGCTCTCCCTCTCATCATCACCACCATCACCAGCTCTCCCTCTCATCATCACCACCATCACCAGCTCTCCCTCTCATCATCACCACCATCACCAGCTCTCCCTCTCATCCTCATCACCACCATCACCAGCTCTCCCTCTCATCCTCATCACCACCATCACCAGCTCTCCCTCTCATCATCATCCCCAGCTCTCCCTCTCATCATCACCACCAGCTCTCCCTCTCATCATCACCACCAGCTCTCCCTCTCATCATCACCACCAGCTCTCCCTCTCATCATCACCACCAGCTCTCCCTCTCATCATCACCACCAGCTCTCCCTCTCATCATCATCACCAGCTCTCCCTCTCATCATCACCACCAGCTCTCCCTCTCATCATCACCACCAGCTCTCCCTCTCATCATCACCACCAGCTCTCCCTCTCATCATCACCACCAGCTCTTCTGCTCATCATCACCACCAGCTCTCCTGCTCATCATCACCACCAGCTCTCCCTCTCATCATCACCACCAGCTCTCCCTCTCATCATCACCACCAGCTCTCCCTCTCATCATCACCACCAGCTCTTCTGCTCATCATCACCACCAGCTCTCCTGCTCATCATCACCACCAGCTCTCCCTCTCATCATCACCACCAGCTCTCCCTCTCATCATCACCACCAGCTCTCCCTCTCATCACCATCACCAGCTCTCCCCCTCATCGTTACCCCCCCCACCCCCCACCATCCTGCTCTGCCTGTGTAACAGCTGCTGATTCCTCTGCCGGCTTATCTTCTGTTTAATGACGTGGGCCCCGCCGCCGAATACCATCTCCCCCCGCCTGTCTGAAGAGAGAGATGTGCTGCCGATGGGTGGGGGGACAGCGGACCCCCCAAGAGCAGCACCCCTGACTCGAGACCTCCTGATGTCAAGTGCTTTCAATTTAGTACAACTGTATAATGTAGCTGCCGCGCATGAATCAGTAACGCTATAAGAATATAATAATATAACGCTGCGCACTAATGAGCGTGTTGAATGTATCATTCACCTGAAATACTGGACACATTCCATTATGTTTAAATGGACTCATTATGGGCAGAACATTTCAGTAGGGTTGCAAAATCCTCTGCAGTAAAGCAGTGATACCGGCAGCTTCACAGGCAGCTTCTACTGAGAGTCGGGCAGGGAGCCAAATATTCCTCCAGCGGCGCAGTGAGTAACAACACTGACTGGCACTGAGTTTGGAGCAGGTTCAATCCTAGTATTGGCTCCTTGTCACCTTGGGCAAGTCACTTTATCTCCCTGTGCCTCGGGCACAAAAAACATAGATTGTAAGCTCCACGGGACAGTGACTGTGTCTGCAAAATGTCTCTGTAAAGTGCTACATAAAACTAGCAGCGCTATACAAGAGCAAACTATTATTATTATTATAATCTTCAGATCCTGGCTGGCTGGAAAATGCCCAGTCAGTCCTGGTTTCAACGAGCTCAATATGGCGTAAAGGCTGCAAAACCAGGACTGGCTCAGCCTAACTTTGGTAATGAAGCAACCCAAATACCCATCCAAATTGTCAAATTATTTAGTTTAGTTTATATAGAAGTTTTGGCTTCTCATGAGTATAGGTAAGAACAAAAAATGTATGTATGTATATCTTTATTTACAGTATATAGCACCCACAGTGTACTCAGAACTTTACAAAAGAGACAATACACTACAGGGATTGTAATACAATAACTGCAACAAAGTCAGATATTAGGAAATGAAATCCCTGCCCCGGAGAGCTTACAATCTAAGTGGTATGATGGGAGAGTTACAGAGACAACAGCTGAGGGAATAAGTGCAGTAGATGGCAGTGCCTGGCCTTGATGGTGGGTAGGTGCAGTAGATGGCAGTGCCTGACCTTGATGGTGGGTAGGTGCAGTGGATGGCAGTACTTGGCCTTGATGGTGGGTAGGTGCAGTAGATGGCAGTGCTTGGCCTTGATGGTGGGTAGGTGCAGTAGATGGCAGTGCTTGGCCTTGATGGTGGATAGGTGCAGTAGATGGCAGTGCTTGGCCACAATGGTTGATAGGAGCGACTGTGGGTGTGGGACAGTGGCCATGAGTCCAGGCTATTGGGATGCTTCATTCAGGTGGTTTGTTAGGTTTGACTTAAAGGTGGGGAGAGAGGGTGCTTGGCGTATATACAGTGTGAGGGGAAAAGGTTTAAGGTGAGAGAGAGAGCGCAGAAGAGCTGAAAGGGATGGAGACGAGACAGTAATGGGAAGAGACGAGCAGGGGCATAACGAGAGATCAAAGCTGATATGTCGGGAGGAGCAGGCGAGTGGAGAACCTTGAAGGTAAGGAGGAGAACTAGGTGGGTGATCCGAAATGTGATAGGAAGCCAGGAGAGAGATTTAAGGAGGAGATGGGCAGAGAGTTTGGGGGGAAAGTGAAACAAATTAACTAAATAATTAGTCATATTATATGTGCATTGGGGCTTCTGTGCTTACTGCTTATATTTTAGCTCACATTCCCAGTAGCGCTTCAGTTTGCACAATGACATATATAATACTGTGGGGCTGGGTTCTGTTCTTGCCGAATCGTGCATGTAGGCTTGAGAATGAGAACATCTCTGTACCAAACTGATCCAGGTCGTTAGAACAGATGCAGCATTTTACTGCCACTAGGACTACAAATCCCGGGGTCCTTTCCGTACAGAGAGAGAGACCCGACCTCGCCCCAGGTAGCCTTAGGGTCGTCGGTAGGTTTGCCCTCCACGCCCAGCTCTAAAAGGGTTACCCGACACCCGTAATAATATCATTTGGAGCTCAGGGTTAGAGAATGCATGGGGTTTAGCCTTATTCCCTCTCTGCCTTCACTTCAAACCACAAGTACTGAAGCGTAAATAAGGGAAACCATCCATTTCAGCCCTAAAATAAGCATGTTGCTTGGAACACGGAAAGCAGAGGTTGGATGCATCTGGATTGAATAACGTTCCACGTACAGGAATATATCTGGCGAATTTATACTGAACGAGGAAGAAACCAAACAATGTATCGCATGAAATTTCAAACCGAAGTACAGTTCCAGCCTGCTCTGTTACACAAAGTGCAAAGAACTCGACAACCTCCCTGTGATATTGTGGGATGAGGCAGATATTCATCTCACATATGCACCTTCCCCAGAGCCACACAAAAGGTGGCTGCACTCAGTTCTTTCCCTGCCACACAGGGGTTAAATCATAACTAGCCGCTGTGTATGGCTTTGCACGTTAACGCTGACCAAGTTAACACGTTTCGTGCAAACACACAGCACCTCGTGGAAGTGTGAATGCCCTGGTTACACAGAAGTTGGCAAAAATATCCGCTCCGCCCTTGATTTCAGTTTAAATACAGTGTTTATGTGTATAATACTAAACACTTACAGGAGCTGCCAAGACGGAGATACATAGATTCCCCAGAGAATAGAACGAGGAAGCCATAAATACTGAGTATCACTTGTATGAGAACTCTGTATAGTTTAACCTCAAGTTTGACTAATAATAGCACATGTATTTGTATTTATCTCCGTGGTTGGTCTGTGTTTATACAATGTCCGTTATCTTGCAATGTCAGAGTGTGTGGCTTACTGTATATAACACGAATGTTTCTATGTGTTTAGGCATTATTAGTCTACATTCCATGTTAATATGAGGGTTAGGAGCATGGCATATTGTTTGTGTAAATAGGAGATTTGAATCCACATTTAGCTGTGGTCTCTCCTCGCATGCGGGTCTACAAACCTCTGGGGTAGCTAGGGGAAAATGTGTGCTATTTTCTAAGCAATTCAGCAGTTAGTGAAGTGTTTGATTAAAGGTAATTTCTCACTTCACAGGGTCCAATAATCCAGACTTTGTGATGGCAATATTTTTTTCACAAAAGTTGGTGTCGGTGTACTTACTCCCCGAGTTACATTACACGCCGAATGGGTTTTGGCAAAAATTACATATATATTTTTGACCATCTGCAAATGTCCAAAATGTTATACAGTACCTCCGCCTCTCTGCTGTAACGGTACAGAAAACAATGGTAGTGATATGTTTATGAAATTTAATCTTATTGGCAAATGCCTTATAAACCCCCCCCCCCGCCCCCCCAAATAAGTTTTTGTTGTTACAGAAAAAGAGGTAAAGTAATATTTGTATGATCTCAAAAATGGCTGAAATTTCTTTGCATCTCAATCATCATCATTTCAACTTTGGGGTTGTTGTAGCATTCGTTCCCTGGCAAGATATGAGCTGCTGACTATTCTCAGATAGAAACCGTGTTAAAGATTTATAGTGCGATTTTTCTAAATAAAAACACTCTATTGATATAGATTCCAATTTCTGTCCAATGTGTGAGCGCTCTGCATTGTGCAATAACACTACTCTTTCAGTTCTGCCTTTCTCAGTTTCCTTCCCTGACAGGCATTGCGCTCAATAATTACCCGGCCGCATTAATCAGCTTGTATAACGCTACCTGAGGAAGTATAAAGCCAGCAACCTATTCAGGGAACATGCACATATTTCAAGAATAGGACAAGACTTTGTTTTCTCTCCCTTTGTCAACGCACCAGAAATAAAAGATGGGATAAGGAGAGGCAGAGCTAGACAAAACAACGTGTCCCGCTGCAGAGTTTGTTTTTATAGGGTCAGATCTGAGAGCAGATTTCCAGTGCAATTCAGAGGCACATCTGCCTCTTCCAAATACTCCATTGTAATGTACATCAAACGTTACCCAGCGTTAACTCATGCTGTGCTAAACCAGCGTTACCCAGCGTTAACTCATCCTGTGCTAAACCAGCGTTACCCAGCGTTAACTCATCCTGTGCTAAACCAGCGTTACCCAGCGTTAACTCATCCTGTGCTAAACCAGCGTTACCCAGCGTTAACTCATCCTGTGCTAAACCAGCGTTACCCAGCGTTAACTCATCCTGTGCTAAACCAGCGTTACCCAGCGTTAACTCATGCTGTGCTAAACCAGCGTTACCCAGCGTTAACTCATGCTGTGCTAAACCAGCGTTACCCAGCGTTAACTCATGCTGTGCTGAACCAGCGTTACCCAGCGTTAACTCATCCTGTGCTGAACCAGCGTTACCCAGCGTTAACTCATGCTGTGCTAAACCAGCGTTACCCAGCGTTAACTCATCCTGTGCTAAACCAGCGTTACCCAGCGTTAACTCATCCTGTGCTGAACCAGCGTTACCCAGCGTTAACTCATCCTGTGCTGAACCAGCGTTACCCAGCGTTAACTCACCCTGTGCTAAACCAGCGTTACCCAGCGTTAACTCATCCTGTGCTAAACCAGCGTTACCCAGCGTTAACTCATCCTGTGCTAAACCAGCGTTACCCAGCGTTAACTCATCCTGTGCTGAACCAGCGTTACCCAGCGTTAACACATCCTGTGCTGAACCAGCATTAACCAGCGTTAACTCATCCTGTGCTAAACCAGCGTTACCCAGCGTTAACTCATCCTGTGCTAAACCAGCGTTACCCAGCATTAACTCATTCTGTGCTAAACCAACATTAACCAGCGTTAACACATCCTGTGCTAAACTAGCGTTACCCAGCGTTAACTCATCCTGTGCTAAACCAGCGTTACCCAGCGTTAACACATCCTGTGCTGAACCAGCGTTACCCAGCGTTAACTCATCCTGTGCTAAACCAGCGTTACCCAGCGTTAACTCATTCTGTGCTAAACCAGCGTTACCCAGCGTTAACACATCCTGTGCTGAACCAGCGTTACCCAGCGTTAACACAATCTGTGCTGAACCAGCGTTACCCAGCGTTAACTCATCCTGTGCTAAACCAGCGTTACCCAGCGTTAACTCATTCTGTGCTAAACCAGCGTTACCCAGCATTAACTCATTCTGTGCTAAACCAGCGTTACCCAGCGTTAACTCATTCTGTGCTAAACCAGCGTTACCCAGCGTTAACTCATCCTGTGCTGAACCAGCGTTACCCAGCGTTAACACAATCTGTGCTGAACCAGCGTTACCCAGCGTTAACTCACCCTGTGCTAAACCAGCGTTACCCAGCGTTAACTCATCCTGTGCTAAACCAGCGTTACCCAGCGTTAACTCATCCTGTGCTGAACCAGCGTTACCCAGCGTTAACTCACCCTGTGCTAAACCAGCGTTACCCAGCGTTAACTCATCCTGTGCTAAACCAGCGTTACCCAGCATTAACTCATTCTGTGCTAAACCAGCGTTACCCAGCATTAACTCATCCTGTGCTAAACCAACATTAACCAGCGTTAACACATCCTGTGCTAAACTAGCGTTACCCAGCGTTAACTCATCCTGTGCTAAACCAGCGTTACCCAGCGTTAACACATCCTGTGCTGAACCAGCGTTACCCAGCGTTAACTCATTCTGTGCTAAACCAGCGTTACCCAGCGTTAACTCATCCTGTGCTAAACCAGCGTTACCCAGCGTTAACACATCCTGTGCTGAACCAGCGTTACCCAGCGTTAACTCATTCTGTGCTAAACCAGCGTTACCCAGCGTTAACTCATTCTGTGCTGAACCAGCGTTACCCAGCGTTAACTCATTCTGTGCTAAACCAGCGTTACCCAGCGTTAACTCATTCTGTGCTGAACCAACGTTACCCAGCGTTAACTCATCCTGTGCTAAACCAGCGTTACCCAACGTTAACTCATCCTGTGCTGAACCAGCGTTACCCAGCGTTAACTCATCCTGTGCTAAACCAGCGTTACCCCGCGTTAACACATCCTGTGCTAAACCAGCGTTACCCAGCGTTAACACATCCTGTGCTAAACCAGCGTTACCCAGCGTTAACTCATTCTGTGCTAAACCAGCGTTACCCAGCGTTAACTCATCCTGTGCTGAACCAGTGTTACCCAGCGTTAACTCATTCTGTGCTAAACCAGCGTTACCCAGCGTTAACTCATCCTGTGCTGAACCAGTGTTACCCAGCGTTAACTCATTCTGTGCTAAACCAGCGTTACCCAGCGTTAACTCATCCTGTGCTGAACCAGCGTTACCCAGCGTTAACTCATCCTGTGCTGAACCAGTGTTACCCATGCGTTAACTCATCCTGTGCTAAACCAGCGTTACCCAGCGTTAACTCATTCTGTGCTAAACCAGCGTTACCCAGCGTTAACTCATTCTGTGCTAAACCAGCGTTACCCAGCGTTAACTCATCCTGTGCTAAACCAGCGTTACCCAGCGTTAACTCATCCTGTGCTAAACCAGCGTTACCCAGCGTTAACACAATCTGTGCTAAACCAGCGTTACCCAGCGTTAACTCATCCTGTGCTAAACCAGCGTTACCCAGCGTTAACTCATCCTGTGCTGAACCAGCGTTACCCAGCGTTAACTCATTCTGTGCTAAACCAGCGTTACCCAGCGTTAACTCATCCTGTGCTAAACCAGCGTTACCCAGCGTTAACTCATCCTGTGCTGAACCAGCGTTACCCAGCGTTAACTCATTCTGTGCTAAACCAGCGTTACCCAGCGTTAACTCATCCTTTGCTAAACCAGCGTTACCCAGCGTTAACTCATCCTGTGCTAAACCAGCGTTACCCAGCGTTAACTCATCCTGTGCTAAACCAGCGTTACCCAGCGTTAACTCATCCTGTGCTGAACCAGCGTTACCCAACGTTAACTCATCCTTTGCTAAACCAGCGTTACCCAGCGTTAACTCATCCTGTGCTAAACCAGCGTTACCCAGCGTTAACACATCCTGTGCTGAACCAGCGTTACCCAGCGTTAACTCATCCTGTGCTAAACCAGCGTTACCCAGCGTTAACACAATCTGTGCTGAACCAACGTTACCCAGCGTTAACACAATCTGTGCTAAACCAACGTTACCCAGCGTTAACACAATCTGTGCTAAACCAACGTTACCCAGCGTTAACACAATCTGTGCTAAACCAACGTTACCCAGCGTTAACACAATCTGTGCTAAACCAAAGTTACCCAGCGTTAACACAATCTGTGCTAAACTGATGGCCGCCTGATAGTGACTGTATTTTGTTAGCGGCGCGCTTCCTCGCGCTTACTATGGTCGCCTAATAGAGTGACTGTATTTTGTTAGTGGCGCGCTTACTATGGTCGCCTAATAGAGTGACTGTATTTTGTTAGCGGCGCGCTTCCTCGCGCCCACTATGGCCGCCTGATAGTGACTGTATTTTGTTAGCGGCGCACTTCCTCGCGCTCACTGTGGTCGCCTAATAGAGTGACTGTATTTTGTTAGCGGCGCGCTTACTCGCGCTCACTATGGCCGCCTAATAGAGTGACTGTATTTTGTTAGCAGCGCGCTCACTATGGTCGCCTAATAGAGTGACTGTATTTTGTTAGCGGCGCGCTCACTATGGCCGCCTAATAGAGTGACTGTATTTTGTTAGCGGCGCGCTTCCTCGCGCTCACTATGGTCGCCTAATAGAGTGACTGTATTTTGTTAGCAGCGCACTTCCTCGCGCTCACTATGGTCGCCTAATAGAGTGACTGTATTTTGTTAGCGGCGCGCTTACTCGCGCTCACTATGGTCGCCTAATAGAGTGACTGTATTTTGTTAGCGGCGCGCTTACTCGCGCTCACTATGGTCGCCTAATAGAGTGACTGTATTTTGTTAGCGGCGCGCTTACTCGCGCTCACTATGGTCGCCTAATAGAGTGACTGTATTTTGTTAGCGGCGCGCTTCCTCGCGCTCACTATGGCCGCCTAATAGAGTGACTGTATTTTGTTAGCAGCGCACTTCCTCGCGCTCACTATGGTCGCCTAATAGAGTGACTGTATTTTGTTAGCGGCGCGCTCACTATGGTCGCCTAATAGAGTGACTGTATTTTGTTAGCGGCGCGCTTACTCGCGCTCACTATGGTCGCCTAATAGAGTGACTGTATTTTGTTAGCGGCGCGCTTCCTCGCGCTCACTATGGCCGCCTAATAGAGTGACTGTATTTTGTTAGCGGTGCGCTTCCTCGCGCTCACTATGGCCGCCTAATAGAGTGACTGTATTTTGTTAGCGGCGCGCTTCCTCGCGCTCACTATGGTCGCCTGATAGAGTGACTGTATTTTGTTAGCGGCGCGCTCACTATGGCCGCCTGATAGGGTGACTGTATTTTGTTAGCGGCGCGCTTACTCGCGCTCACTATGGTTGCCTAATAGAGTGACTGTATTTTGTTAGCGGCGCGCTTACTCGCGCTCACTATGGTCGCCTGATAGAGTGACTGTATTTTGTTAGCAGCGCGCTTCCTCGCGCTCACTATGGCCGCCTGATAGAGTGACTGTATTTTGTTAGCGTTGCGCGCACTATAAGCAGAGCCTTATGCTGCGCACGCACCCACGCCAGGACAGAGCAGAGCACACAGGACACACAGTGATTGACTGTCTCCCTGTCTTTCATTCTCTCACCCCTGGACACACACACACACAGGACAGCCACAGAAAGCACACATACCAGGACAGTGCAGAACACACAGCGAGACACACACACCTCTCTCTGATCCACGCTGTCTCCTCCTCTGCTTGGCCCGCCCACAGGCTACTTACACCCTCTTCCTGATTGGCTGCATTACCCAGCAGCAGCCAATCAGGATGGAGAAACCTGCACAGCTCTCTTCTGCGCGGGGAAATCCCCCTGAAGTGTTAGAATTCTGCCGCCCCTGGCAGCCGCCTAGTTGGCCTAATGGTCAAACTGGCCCTGCTCCTACCACACCAGTGACCTGCACAAGGCAGTGGTCAAAGGGTCGCCAAAGGAGATCTGACGTTTGCTGCTGCACGTGCCACGTGTTGTGTTTAGATACATACATACAAAATGATATAGTGATTGTACAATTATATGAAAGGGGTTGGAATAAATGCTTTTTCTACCATATTCCACATTATTGTGTTATAGATATGTAGCCGAGCCCTCTCTTACCTCCGGTGCACTACTGGGTTGCCGCCGGAGCTCCGTGCCGGGAACGTGGGGGCGGCCATCTTGGTTGCCACGCATGAACAGAATGACAGGCACGCATGCGCAGTGGGTACCAAGAGCGGCGGTCATCTTAGGTGGCTACGCAAGGCGCTGCGCGGGACTACAAGTCCCAGGATCCTCGGAGGAAAAGATCACGTGGGGCCAGACAGCCAATAGGGGTTGCACAGAGAGGGCAAGCAGGATATCCTCCGCGGCAGAGGACATGTGCACCAGTCGAAAGAAGGGAAGCAACGGAGAAGGTAGTGTCCAGGGAGCAGTGCTTCCCTGGACTAGGCCTAGACTTGCCCCTTAGGCCCCAGCTAGGCCCTGAGCCACTTGAGTGAAGTGTTGTAGGGAAGACCCAGATGGGGACGCTTCCCATTAGTGCACAGCAGTACTATTGTATCGGTGACCGGACGGCCACGCGGTGCTCTGTGGTCTGGGACCAGGCCATAGGCCTACATAGACATTTCGGTGACACACTCCAGCTGGAGCTCGTCCAACTAGGAGGATCACGACTCAAGGAGTGAGGGGATTGTTGTTGGAGGCCCCAAACCGTGGGACCTGACTGATCATTTGATCTGACGGTGACACCTGGTTACAGGAGTGCCCAGGCAGGTATCCTAAATGCACCAACGGCTCATAACACTTTGGGGTAGCGTACCTCACACTTGGCGTGGGATTGTTCTGCGGACACCGGGTGTTTAGGGGCCCAGGGCATCCTCAGTACTTTGGGGGATCACCAAGCGTTGGGTTATTGGGTATACACCGTGGGTACCAGGGGTACTGTAATATGTGTTCAGTACTGTATATGTTATTGTGTGTGTACAGTACAGATCTGCTATATACATTGTGTATGTATTGTTACTATGTGGTTATTGAGTCCTATGTGGGACCATCCCACGCTGCTGGGATCCCTCATAGGTGGAAGCGCTGCACCGAACAGAGAGCGCGAGATCACCCGCAGGCTCCCAGAGGCGGAGGCTTAGGCCTCCTGTGAGCAACAGGTACAGCAGCACGCGTAGTCGCCCACGTAGTCGCCCGCGTAGTCGCCCGCGTAGTCGCCCGCGTAGTCGCCCGCGTAGTCGCCCGCGTAGTTCCCCGTAGGCATAGGGAAAGGGGGCTACAGATATATATATTTTTCTTTTACCTACAAAATCACAGCTGCTAACTATAACACACGACAGGCACTTCCTTTTTAGGTGTCCATGTATATATATATATATATATATAGTTCCAAGTGGTGGTACAGTAGGATTGTAGGCAGCCATGCTGTTCTATCCCAGATCGTTAGGGACTTAATGGGGCTGATAATGGAAAAGTAAGCTCTCCCTGAGGAATCCGTGTCCTTTATCAGAACATAGTAACATAACTTTGCCCCCCCCCCCTGCCCCCCCCCCCCGCCCCCCCCCGGCCTGCACTGGGATTACACACTTCTCTACAGATTGTTTAAACACGTTATCAGCCCTTACACACTCATTAATACACTTTGCGTGTATAAATCGGTGAGGAATCCCAGTGAACCAGGCCCTGGCTACACACTTCTCTGCACCTCTTCACATTCCATATTTAAATGGGAAGAGAACACTTTTATCCGCGTCTTGGTTTGGAGACCTTCCTCTCGGAAAAATAGCTGGGAGTAAATCTTCTGTCTAGCCATTTGCATATCTGACTATCGAGGAGACCAAGAATGCTTTAATATTTATATTCCGTGTTAAAACCAGGCATCCGAACCATCCAAAGGAACATCTGCAGTCACTTTATGAGAAGCAACAACAGACCTAAGAGTAATAGGCAGTATTAGAACTGATTGACCCTTTCGTCTACTCATGGGGTATAATAAATACATAGGTGCCTAGTATTACAATTCACTGCACGGAGATGCTCGGACTTAGCACTGGATAATCATGGACACATGATACATAAAGCTTGGCCCCCTGCAGACGCACTTACTAGAATTCCCTCCTACTGTCTCTGTACGTTCTCCCTACCTACCAATTAGATTGTAAGCTCCTCGGGGCAGGGACTCCTCTTCCTTAATGTTACTTTTACAGTATGTCTGAAGCACTTATTCCCATAATCTGTTATTTATATTATCTGTTATTTATATGATATGTATTACTACTGTGAAGAGCTATGTACATTTATGGCGCTATATAAATAAAGACATACAATACAATACAATACTCAAACTGTGAGCTCTGGTAGAGCAAGGGAAGGGGTTTGCAGAGGGATAATACACAGCGATATAGAAACCCATTTTTATAAAATCATGGCCATTTCCCCCAAAATACAGCCATGCATAAGAACCTCCTGACACCATGACTCCCCTCTGTCGCTAGGACTCCCCTCTGTCGCTAGGACTCCCCTCTGTCGCTAGGACTCCCCTCTGTCGCTAGGACTCTCCTCTGTCGCTAGGACTCTCCTCTGTCGCTAGGACTCCCCTCTGTCGCTAGGACTCCCCTCTGTCGCTAGGACTCCCCTCTGTCGCTAGGACTCTCCTCTGTCGCTATGACACTCCTCTGTCGCTAGGACACTCCTCTGTCGCTAGGACTCCCCTCTGTCGCTAGGACTCTCCTCTGTCGCTAGGACTCCCCTCTGTCGCTAGGACTCCCCTCTGTCGCTAGGACTCTCCTCTGTCGCTAGGCTCTCCTCTGTCGCTAGGACTCCCCTCTGTCGCTAGGACTCTCCTCTGTCGCTAGGACTCCCCTCTGTCGCTAGGACTCCCCTCTGTCGCTAGGACTCTCCTCTGTCGCTAGGCTCTCCTCTGTCGCTAGGACTCCCCTCTGTCGCTAGGACTCTCCTCTGTCGCTAGGACTCCCCTCTGTCGCTAGGACTCCCCTCTGTCGCTAGGACTCTCCTCTGTCGCTAGGACTCTCCTCTGTCGCTAGGACTCTCCTGTGGCGCTAGGACTCTCCTGTGGCGCTAGGACTCTCCTCTGTCGCTAGGACTCTCCTCTGTCGCTAGGACTCTCCTGTGGCGCTAGGACTCTCCTGTGGCGCTAGGACTCTCCTCTGTTACTAGGACCTCTGTCACTAGGACTCTCCTTTCTCACCATGACTCTCCTCTGTCCCTTTCTCCGTTGGTGTCTTTGGAATTGGGGGAGGCCTGGAGACCGGAATGTCATGGGAATTTATGCCCAGGTCTGAAGATACCCAAAACTTCCTATAAACTGATAAGTGAAAGGAGTGTGGGGGGCCGAGTTTGTCCTTTCTTCCATGTAGTAACAAACAAGGGAGCGGGAATAGGTGGGGTGATATCTTTTATTGGAACAACAAGTAGTTGATATATTACAAGTTTTCCAACCTCGGTGTCAGGGTGGCCCGATGAAAACCCTTAGAAGTTGGAAAGCTTGTAACATTTCCACTACCCGTTGGTCCAATAAAAGGCATCATACCCCCTACTCACTTCCACTCCTGTGTTACTCTATTACCTGATAAAGCAGGTACTGTACATTCTTCACTATATCTATATCCCTCTTGGGGTAGGTTTTCCACATGGTTTGTTATCGCGTTTATTAACTCTTAATATGCCGCATGTGGCTTAACCCTTTAAGTGCATGCCTCCGGCACCATCACCACGTGACCCTTTCTCCGAAATGGTGATCGCTCCATCGCGGATGACGGAGCCGGAGAAGTCCTTCCATTTCCCTTCCACATAGATCGCACTTGGGAACGCAAAAAATGATATCCCCATGAAAAACGAGCAGGAAAATGATGATGTAACTACCAGGTTCTGGCTCCCTGGGACTGCCAAAGCCCGTGACATATTAGCTACGTTAAGAGCGCACCCAAAGGGTTAAAGCAGAAACCCAAGCCGTTTTTTATTTTTACATTGGATTGAAGCAGGGGGTCTTTGGAGTTGAACCCCATTAATTTCAGCTCCGGGGACCCCCTACTTTCGGAGATACTTAGCCCTGTTGGGGTTGTCAGTAACCGCTCTGCTCGGCTACCAGGGTTTAAATTACGGCGGCGTTTCCAAGCTCCCGCGCCCTGCGGGCCAATAGGAAGCCGCGACGTCATCAGGTTCAGCTTCCTAACGGCCCATGTGACACGGGAGCTTTAAACTTTAAACCCAGCTAGCTCAGCCGGAGCGGCGACCACACCCTCTCTGGCCAGTGTGGGGGGTATCTCCGGAAGCCGGGGGTCCCCGAAGCTGAAATTAACCCACAGCTTCAATCCTGTGTTAAAACATTTAAAAACAGCATGAATTGGCTCTTTTAAAGCCGAATGACAGCAATACTTGTATGTGCCACTTTTTTCCAACACTTACTGTGTTACCCACTCTTCCCGGAACGGATACAAGGTTCAGATACATTGTACTTGGTAATATTGCATATTACATTGTGATACAAACAATAGAAATAGCAGCGAAGGAACTCACGCTCTTCTACACTTTATTGCCACGTTCATGAGTTACAGCCACTGAATTTGTGCAGCATACAGTATATTAAAGATGCGATGAATCATTTGATCCGCGCGTTGCAGGCGGCTCCGGCCAGCAAAAGGTTTAAGAAGAACAGCAGTTAAAAAGTTCTAACTTCTGGCCCAAAAGATCTATCGTTTGATTAGGTGATGTCACTGGTGATAAAGTGCGGTGCATTCCCCAAGGTGACTGCAGCGCAGGCGAAGGTTTCCCGTAGTACCTGGAAACTTGGAGCTCAAACAGTGGGTCGGTTTTACAATCAGACGGCAAGAGAAAAGCTCACCCTGTCCTGTCCGCGCCGGTCCTGCCGGCCAGGCGCTAGTTACCAGACCTTTTAATAGGCGCACACGGAATAAAGTGCAGAACTTGGCCTGACAATGCAGAGTCGGTTTGCCAAAGTCTAATATATCACGTCATCAAAAGGGGAATGAAAATACTTTTGTTAGATTTTTCACAGAAATAAATATGTGGAACCCATTTGTCAAAGTCTCAAGGTCGAAAAACTCTTCCAGAAAAAACGGCACCAAATGTATCAAAGTAAAAACTTGGATGAACTGGTGGTGTTTTATTGCCCACGTTTTGCAGCTTGGAAACATTGAGAAGTACAACGGATTATTCCTCATTCTTTTAGTCAGGAAGAGCTGACCATTAGAATGAGGCATCGGTCACTAGGGGGCATCAGTCTATATAAGCTGACCATTAGTATGGGGCATCGGTCACTAGGGAGGACAGTCTATATAAGATGACCATTAGTATGGGGGATCAGTCACTAGGGGGGTCAGTCTATATAAGCTGACCAGTAGTATGGGGCATCGGTCACTAGGGGGGTCAGTCTTACAGTATAAGCTGACCAGTAGTATGGGGCATCGGTCACTAGGGGGGTCAGTCTTTATAAGCTGACCAGTAGTATGGGGCATCGGTCCCTAGGGGGGTCAGTCTATATAAGATGACCAGTAGTATGGGACATTGGTCACTAGGGGGGGTCAGTCTATATAAGCTGACCAGTAGTATGGAGCATTGGTATAAGCTGACCATTAGTATGGAGCATCGGTCACTAGGGAGGTATAAGCTGACCGGTAGTATGGGGCATCGGTCACTAGGAGGGTCAGTATATATAAGCTGACCAGTAGTATGTGGCATTGGTCACTATGGGGGTCAGTCTATATAAGCTGACAAGTAGTATGGGGGATCAGTCACTAGGGGGGTCAGTCTATATAGTTTAATTTGGCCGTATCCGGACAGAAATCCCCATGAACTTCAATGGGGATTTTGGATCAAAAACAGCTCGGACTACAGAGAACAACAAACCAGAAGCCTCTGCTTCTCTGCTGGAACGCCTTCTTATACAGTATCCACAGGTGCCTCACACACACTTCTAATCCCCTCCCTGGGGTCCGAAACGTGGGGTTATCATGTGTTTTACGGGAAAATAAACACTTCTTATCACAAATGTTTGTGTCCAGTGCAGGTACTGTATGACTGCTTTGGTGAGATAGATTATATATTTTATTTTTTAGTTTTTTTTACACACAGTTCAAAATAAAAGGAATATCGCTATATCGAAGTGTATCTTAAAATATCATTTGAAGTTTGACCCTCATTGTCAGCTCCTTGTGATCTTGGACAAGTTATTTTATCTCCCAGTGTCGCTGGCAGCAAAATGTTGGTGCACGGACTCTCCCTACAAAAACGTTCCATGTAAAGATCTGCGAACACGGTCAGTGCTGTATAACAGCGCCCCTGTCCTCTCCCGCCTGGATTATTGTAACGTACTGCTAACCTGCAGCTAGAATAATGTCACTTTCTCCCAGAACAGTCTCTGCTCCTCTCCTCCTTAAATCCCTCTCTTAGTTAGCCAACAAGTTTCGGATCTCCCACAAACTTCTCCTTAACGTTAAGGCTCTCCACTCATCTGCTCCTCCCTACATGTCCGCTCTGGTCTCTCGCTCTGCCCCTGCTCGTCTCCTGCACTCTACCCATAACCGTCTCCCCCCCATCTGCTCCTCCCTACATGTCCGCTCTGATCTCTCACTCTGCCGCTGCTCGTCTCCTGCACTCTACCCATAACCGTCTCCCCCCCATCTGCTCCTCCCTACATGTCCGCTCTGATCTCTCACTCTGCCGCTGCTCGTCTCCTGCGCTCTACCCATAACCGTCTCCTCTCCATCCCTTTCACCTCTACTGCTCTCTCTTGCCTCAAACCCTTTGGCCTCACTGCCCTTTACCATTTTGTGCATAGTTTTGTTTAAGAACAGCGAATGACTCCTATGAGAACAGAATGTGAGCGCAGAACTCAAGTCCCCGCGCTCTCCCTTCTCTTTAATAAAATGCCGGTAAACTGAACGTACTTTTGCTTGAACCTACTTCCTTACACCTGCCCGCCAACAAGTGGCGTTTCCCCCACGTCCACATGCAGTGAGGCCCCAGCTCCCCTCCGTTCTCGCTGCAGACGCTGTTGTGAGAAGCGGCTGCTATGAATGCCGGTGGGGGCCACATGTTTGCCCCCCCTGTCCTACACCCTGAATATTGAACCTTCGGGTAGCGTATATCCTCTGGTGTTCTTATGACTACAGCACTGGTAATGGCTGCTGTCTCCCACCCACAGTCTCCCCTAGGCCAGGGTGAATGCGAATGCGCTGGCGCTCGAGCTCCGGGACGTCAGGCACTCATTTTGCTTGGGCGATTTGTGTCCTGCTAGATGCACGCTTAGGGGGGCGTGTCGGGGGGGGGGGGGGTGGCCATGACGTCACGGAGCTGGGCGAACCGCTCACATGACACGCAAGCCAGCGGCAGAATCAAATTGGTTTGACTCTGCAAGCAGCTGAGCGCCGTGTGCTCACGGGAGCATCCACGCATGCGCGCACACTACACAAACACATTGTAGCAACGAGGCCTTACCAAGCACAGTCATCTGAAAAATGAAGGCCTGGAGAGCAAAAATAACTAGAAAGATACTTTATTGGCAAATGTCCAAACCAAGGTGAAGGGAGTGAAAATCTGACGCATTTCGCGTCTCCCTCGGAGCTTTATCAAAGAGTGATATCTTTGCTATAACTGCTGTGCACTTTAATCTTTGCATGCAGGTGAGCAAAAGGATTCCGGGCAGACTCTCTCCCCGTGGTGAGAACCGCCAATGAGAGTGTTCCAAACGCAATGAGGGTCCATTCAAGTGGATCCACGGGAATAAATGTCGCCGCGTCAGTCGGTACAGGATGTCAGTGCACATCCCTACGCGTTTTATCACGTGCGTGACTTCATCACATTACGTAATGCGCAATTTTGTACCTAATAGATTTTTTCTAACATTCACACATTCACTCCCCTCCCCCACTGACACTCCCCTCCCCCACGGACACTCCCCTCCCCCACTGACACTCCCCTCCCCCACTGACACTCCCCTCCCCCATACTGACACTCCCCTCCCCCACACTGACACTCCCCTCCCCCACACTGACACTCCCCTCCCCCACACTGACACTCCCCTCCCGCACACTGACACTCCCCTCCCCCACTGACACTCCCCTCCCCCATACTGACACTCCCCTCCCCCATACTGACACTCCCCTCCCCCAACACTGACACTCTCTTCCTCCACACTGACACTCTCCTCTCCCACACTGACACTCCCCTCCCCCACACTGACACTCCCCTCCCCCACACTGACACTCCCCTCCCCCACACTGACACTCCCCTCCCCCACACTGACACTCCCCTCCCGCACACTGACACTCCCCTCCCACACACTGACACTCCCCTCCACCACACTGACAGTCCCCCCCACACTGACACTCCTCCCCCACACTGACACTCTTCCCCCCACTGACCCCCACACTGACACTCTTCCCCCCACTGACCCTCTCTATCCCCCCACTGACCCTCTCTCTTCCACCCTACACTGACACTCTTCCACCACATACTGACACTCTCCCCCCCACCCCCACAGACACTCTCCCACCCCCACTGACACTCTCGCTCTCCCTACTGACACTACTGATACTCCCCCCCCCACTGACTCTCTCCCCCAATACTCTCCCCCCACTGACAATCTCTCTGCCCCCCCACTGACAATCTCTGCTCCCCCTCCACTGACACTCTCCGCCCCCGTCACTCTCCCCCCACTGAAATGGTCTCTCCCCCCCCACTGACACATTCGCTCCCCCCCAATGACACTACTGACACTCTCGCCCCCTCCCCCACTGACACTCTCCCTCTCCTCCCCCCCCGACACTCTCTCTCCACCCCCCCCCCCCCCAACACACTAGAACAGATGCACACAGTTCAGCCACAGACACATGAGCGTGGATTGCTGAATCCGTGGATTGTTAAAATCCACAAGCAGATTGTATCCAATGCGGTTTTTGATTCATCCACGCGGATTGAAACTGGAGCAATTCGCCACTGATTTGACACCACGTTACGGAATGCTCAGGAAATTCCACGAAACCGATTCTGACATATTCCCCCATCTCTAAACCGATGCAATCCCTGCTGCATTCACTCGCACGCCAGTCACTGGTTTCTTTCCGTTTCAGAGGTGCCGGTCCAGATTATTTCATAATCTAATCAATATTCTTTGGAATTGGTGACGGCGCGATGACCTCATCAGGTGCATAGCTCCAAAATGGTGTTAAGTGAAGAAGAGAAGCGCGTTAGAAACAGAGCAAGAATTAGGATTCAAAACACTTCCGTAAAATCTGTAATGAAAACGGGCGGTCGCTCGGAGGAATGAAAAACTAACTCGTATCGTTCAGGATGGGAGCAGCTGGACTGGCGCGTTATCCATGATGCAATCAGACAGCGCCGTTCTCACCTTCAAACTTTATAGTAATCTTAGGGTTTCAGATTAGATTACCGCAGTCTAACACATTTACGCGCCACGAAAAAAAACCTCCCATTTCTCATTGCATGAACACGAACCTCCCGCAGTGCACCTGGTACTTGTTAATATTATACAGTGACATCAAATTAGTTAACATCATTTGAATGTCTACATTGTGCTTCTTATATAGTGTTAATCTACATTTAAAAAACTACAATTGCGCACATTTTCATGGGGATTGAGAGATAAATATATAAGATATGATACAAAACTAAAGTGGTCCCTTCTTCCTGAACACGGTGTATATTATACACCTGCAGAGCGCGAGAAATCTCCCCGGAGACTGGAAATCCTGCCGGGGACTTTACGGCAGAAACGCTCCTAGATGCAACACCCCCCGGAGAATTCATGGGTTTATTTGGGAGGACACCCCACCCTCTGGGTACCTTTCCATCAAAGCTGGCTGTCCCGCCTGCAGAGACCCGGCTGTTCCTGGGTGGCAGAGTGAATGCCGGTGCTTCTGGTGGTAGTGAGCCCTTGGCAGGGGAGCGGTCCAAGGCCAGGGATGTTTTGGAAATCCTTGTGCGGCTCACAAGCTTCACATCTGCCATGGTCACCTGTCAGACAACAAAGAAAAGGAGCCGTTTAGTGAGAAGAACACTGCCGCGCAAGTGAAAATCCCAGGGACGGCTCCCCATGAACTTGGGCAAGTCCCTCCGTCACCCTATGCCTCAAAAACCACAAGTTAGATCGTAAGCTCTTCGGGCCAGAGAAACAATGTGCTTCCAAAATGCTAGAGCTCTACATAGTACACTGGCAGTGCTACACTGTATATTACAACATAGCATCATTATTATTTGATATGATACATATTTGAATATTGTTCTTGCTCAGTGATGTTCCACCTTGTAGGAACCCGAAAACCCATTCAAGTCATTCTCTCGCCCCAACGAAGCTCAGCTCACCAGCAGCCATCATTGTACCTAAACATTCTGTCTCGGGAGCGGAGGTTTTAGTTTTTGCCCTGCAGTAACTAACCTGTATTTGCTGAACATCAGGTTGTTATCCTTATGTCACGTTTTGAGATCATTTCGCTATATGGTAATAGCAATAACATTTAATGGTGTAAAAAAGAGTAACAATTGTGCAGCTAGAGACGAGAGGTTGGACCTCTGACCACCTCACGTGGGACACGGCCTGCTGTCCGCCGCTCAGGGCTTGTCCGGGACGGGACACAATTTGCTGGGGTGATGGTTGCCTTTTTATTTTGTCTTTTTGCCGTTATTGTGCCTTCTCGGCCAGCGAGGTGAGCAATACATTGGAAAGGAATTTATTAGGTAATCTGTAGCTTGGTTGCAGACGTGTCAGTGAAAGGGGTCAAAGTTGCACCACAATCTGACCCGTGCGTGACACTGGACAAGTACAGGGGCCAGTCTTGCAGGAGTTTATTATCAGGCAATTTCACCATTTACAGGGGGCATGAAGTAATCATTAAACATGTTCACATTTTCCTACATAAATCGACTCCTGGATCACGTTGGGGCCAAGCTGCATTTTTGGCCGATAAATCGTTCCACCTTCAGTCTGACAGCAGTGCGAGACAAGCCTTAGCAGAGCAGCAGAAACACATCTGCAGGCAAATCGCAGGCTAAATCTCTTCAGCAGATGCATAGAAGTGGCAAGGACGTATCACTAATAGCTCACAAAGACTGATCCCTTTTGCCGGGTAGAATAATTCTTCTCTTTTTATTTTTTTTTCGGGTTGGAGTTATGGAAACATTCCTGAATATTATTTCCCTCCCCAAAACCTTCATTGAAAATATTTTATAAAAGGGAAATGATGCGGTTGCATAAATCTGGCAAAGAGAAAAGACTGCGGAGGAAAGTGATAAGAAAGAGGTCGGCAAAAATAATGATAATCAGGGCTTTTCTGTGGCACAAACTCACAGGAAATAAATTCAGCATTTTTTTTTTTTTTAACAGATTAACAATAAATAGTTGTACCGTAATATATATAACTAAATAACCAAGAAAATATTATTATTGAAGTATTTAACTTTATACTTATCACCATATATATTTTGTCATTATCACCTAGCATACAGTGCTCCCACTGCAGCAAGGGATTCTGGGAAATGACATGCAAATGAGCACACAATGTGTCACCTTTTGCCTGGAATATCCATTCACATGGAGTCCATTTAAGATGATGAAAAAAAAAAAAATTACGGAAATACCATAGCTTTTCCATGATAACTTTCTTGAATCAAACCTAGTCTTTTCTTAAATTTCCAATGGGAACTACATTAACTCATTCCATGTCGTTTGAAACAAAATGATGTATGAATTAGACAAACAATGAGTAATTAAGAGTCAGGGAATGTAAAAAAAAGTAAGTGAAACCCTGGTTTTATCAGCTAAATTAAAGGAGATAATTAGAGTAAGGTATTTACATTATTAGGTAGATCTTCAGGTGTGAGTTTGGGAGGCCCCCACCCTGTATAAAGATCGGAAACGTTGGGAGTTTGGTCTTCACCATACAGGTGTGTGGGAACACGTCACGCCACGATCAAAAGGAATCTCCAAGGACCTCAGAAAAGCCGTTACTGATGCCCATCGGTCTGGAAACGGTTACAAGACCATTTCTAAGGATTTGGGGCTCCACCAATCAGACAAATGGAGAAAGTTTAAGACCACAGTCACTCTACCCAGGAGCGGTCGTCCTACCAAAAGCTCTCTAAGAACAAACCGGTAAATCATGTAGGAAGTCACAAAGAACCCCAGAGTAACATCCAAGGATCTGCAGGCCACTCTCGCCTCGGCCAATGTGAGTGTTCATTACTCAGCTATCAGAAATAGACTGAACAAGAATGGTGTTCATGGAAGGATAGCCAGGAGGAAACCACTGCTCTCTAAAAAGAACATTGCTGTCTGTCTGAAGTTCGCCAAAGAGCACGTAGATGATCCACAAGACTTCTGGAACAATGTTCTCTGGGCAGACGAGTCACAGGTGGAACTTTTTGGCCTCAATGAGAAACTTTATGTTTGGTGAAAACCGAAACAGCGTTCGAACAGAAGAACCTCACCCCACCCATCAAGCATATGAAGGGGCTTGCAATATGTGGGGAGAACTGGTAGATCTTTTCAATGAAGAATATACGAGCACGTATACAAAATCCGAAAGGGTCTTACTACACATAGCGTCTCTCACCATTTTTTTAACACACCATAACCGGGATCCAGCTGGTCTGGTTTGTCATGCAATAGAGACTGCCTCATTAAACTGGAGAGGAGGGAATAAGCTTAACCAGATCAGTAGGCGTGAAGCCTTCTGGATCTATGAATTAAAAACGCTGTCTCCTAATGGGTTAAATATGGACTTTGATCTGGGAGTGTTCCCTAGATTTAACCCCCCAGATTACGAATGGGGATTCTCTCTCCTTTGCCCTGTCTGGAAAAATAAAAGGGGGGGGGGGGGGTTAGTCAGTGGTACTCTTTGTCAAATAAGGTGATATTTTACATTTTGGAACTCATTTACTAAAAGCAGGAAAGTTGGGACTAAGAAAATATGCAATATACCATCATCTAGGAAGATTAATATATCCCCAATCCTTTGCATACCTCCCCATTAGAATCTGCAGGTTTAAGCATATATTCTTTATATTTTTTTTCTATAAATTAAGTCCCCTTCTATACATGAGAAACTTCCAGGTAGCCAACTGCCTCTGAATATATCTCACTATACTATTATGATTAATTTATTTTACAGCTATTATATATATATGCAACCTGTGTTATACACAGGTAACTATCATCTTGGATTACAGGGTATTATAGGTTTAGATATACTGATGTAGCCCATTGTTTCATTATTATTGTTGTATTGCTGTGTTTTATGGTTTTGTATATATGTTTTGTTTCTCTGTTGTTACAAATGCTGAGATTAGTGTTAGTGCTGATTGGCTATTTTTTAACCAATCACAGCCTTTAGACATGTATAAATAGACAGACTGGTTGTAACACTCTATATACCCCTGAGGAAGTGACGCAGCCACGTAACGCGTAGGGTCAGAGGTTACAGCTGATCATGACGCGCGCGCAGCCTTTTAGTCACTGTGAAAACAGCGCAGCAGCTCAGTGAGATACTTCCCCGACGCCTGCTCCTGCACCTGAGCTCGGTACACGGCGCGCACAGGCGGCATCGGATCGCCTGCACAGACCTTCCCCTGCAGCGGAGGAGCCAATGGGAGTCATCCGCCCCTGTTTGGACGTGACGATTTAACTCCTCTATTGTGAGGAGGATTCTGGTTTTTGGAAACCGGACCAGCAGGCGACACAACTCATGTATTATTATACAGACATTGTCTCTTTTATATTTTAATAAATTAGCGTAACTATTCTGGAAGCCAGGGTCATGTGTAGGATGATTAGCCCAGATAGGTTCAACTCGGCCCTCTTTTCAAAGCACAACAAGTAAAGTATTTTTTCTTCACTTTATTTGGGGAAAGCAGCATAAAAGACAGGCACTTGTGAAGAGATGTTGGTGTTTAGATAATGTCTCTCTGTGGGTGCTTTGTAGTTAAGGACAGGTGAAAAGGGTAATCCTGCCACTAGAGCAGTTACAGAGGGTACTCACTCAGCCAGTGATGATGGTGGAAAGGAAGTCCCAATATATGCTGGGTAGCAAGATAGCCTGGGGACAGACCATCTGTGGGCAGAGCAGAGGGGGAGAAAGCAGACTAGCCCATTTGGGAGAAAGGCTGGGGTTGCTATAGCAACTCACTGAAATGTCTAAGGAAACCACAACATGTAGCAATAATGTTGCATTTCTGATACAGTAGGGGAAATGACAGGCAACTGAACAAGGGAGAAATGAATCCCATAAACTGAAGGGGAAGACAGAGGACTATGGAATCTAGTTCCAGGACAGTAACTGTTTATTTCAGCAGTGTTTTGATTGTTCATTGTTTGTTAGTGTGTTAGTCCCGTCCTAGTTGTTTGTTGTTATGTTGTGTATGCCGCAGCACACACTGTGATTGTCCCTCGTGTTTAATCCCACACGTCCTGAGGAAATGTCTCCCAATTATTCAAGTGGATCCGGATGTTCCAGATCGGATTTCTGTAATAAGGTTTCAAATTACCTTATATTTGCATTTATTGGACTTTTTTGAGGCGCCGGTTTGTATTTGTCATGTAAGACTCAGAGATGCTTTAACCCAAACCATTTTTTTTGTTTCCATGCTAAAGATGGACTGTGGAAATAAAATATAAAAATAAAGTTTCCGGTGCATTGCTGCTCCGGTAGCAGAGAACAGGTGGGGACCCAGCAACATGACCTTGTCCATGTATACCTTGGGGAAGACGCAATCAGACTGCAAGCTCTCCAGTTCAGGGGCCCATCTAATCTGTAAAACTGTATTTACAGCACTGGGAATCTTACACAAGCAACATTAATGTAATAATACACATCCTACATATACACAGAAGTGTGTACTGTATAACCTATACAACTCTGCACCATAAAGCTAGCCATCTACATTTGTATTACCCGGGATAGAGGACTGCTAATGGCCCTTTATCGGGGTTCAATGCCCGGGACACAGAGAACTGCTAATAGGCCTTTATCGGGGTTCAATGCCTGTGATAGAGAAATGCTAAAGGGCCTTTATCGGGGTTCAATGCCCGGGACACAGAGAACTGCTAATGGGCCTTTATCGGGCTTCAACCACCAGGAGAACATAACACATGAAAATATAACTGTAGCCATGCATAATAATGGACTGCAGACACCTTCCCTGTTGGCAGTAAATCCTTGTAAGTACAGGAATGCCAGCAGTAGTTATGGAGGTTTTCCCTCACACCCTGGTGAGATGCCCTATGTATGGATGGGAGTGGCTGCATGCTCTGAGTCCCTAGTTAGTGACATCAGAGATGTGCCTGCCCCCTGAGGTATATAAGGCACAACACTGTCAAGTTATAGTGGTTGTTGCTAAAGAGTTTGGCTCCTGTGAAAGGGATTGCAGGATAGCTTTGTGACCCTAGTGCTGTAACTAGTGGCACGAATATCCAAATCAAGCCTGTCAAGGCCACACTGTGTCCAGGGACCTGGCACAGGGGTGATCTCCCTACGGGGAGAGGGGATCCCACTCCAATTAGGAGGGCAGTACCTGGCAAAGGGACAGCACGGAGAAATGTGCGGCTAGAGCTGAGAGCTGCATGGGGCAGTCTACTACCTCCAGATCATCAATAAAGATGCCCTTGTTAAAGATACCCCCACTGTGTGAGTGTGAGATTACTCTACAGTGGCAGTCACCACCGAGAAGGAGTTCCTCACCAGGACCATCTCCCTGTGGAAGCATAGATCCTGAAGAGGTGGAGGCGCTGCACATGATGTAAGTTGGACTCGCACCCACTACCTCAGCTAGATGTCCTGATGACATCCCCTAATACCATCAAGCGGGAGACTCAGGAGTCCTGTTACTTGCAGGTACACCACCATACACGATCACGTAATGGGGACCGGTTAGACCACACGGGCCAATGTGAGATTGGGTGGGTCAGACAGGAGGGAACACCCGTTACATAACTTTCACCCACACAGGGCTAGAGATGCTGTATTAAGGAAATGTCCTGGTTAAAAATACTTCTTCATGGTGTTAATAATCCAGTGACAGACGTCCATGCTGCCGCTGGGATAGTTAACCAGAACAAAGAACATTGTACATAGGAGTAGATTTAGGACTTTTAAATCATTAAAAATGCCCCATTTTCCCGTGAACGCTGGGCACATCACACGACATTTAAAATATGAACATTTCATTTCCCCCTACAAAAAAAAAGCTATTTAAATTTAAAAACCCCAGATATTTTCCTTGGCAATGGATCAAAGCAGGTTCTGGGGATTATTCCACAGACACCTACACCCCTTCAGTGCCAGCCATTTACCGGCGTGCAAAGGAATGTGCTGCACTAAAGGTGGGTTTAACCCCTTCTGCTGCGCTGGCAATGAAAGGGTTAACAAGGATAACTGAGCCCCCAGGCCGAAACGGCAGCAGAATTTCTGATCACCTTGGCCAAAAACAATGTTTTCCTGCCCTGAAGTCCGCCTGTAAGTGTATGCAGGTGGGAAAGGAGAGCGTTAGAGAGAGAGACAGCGCGCCGTGATGATGCATCGTCTAGAAACCCACGGCTCAACCTGAAAGACAAGTCATTTCTCCTGATGCCAAACCTCAAATACGGTTCATTTGGGTCTCTGGCTGTATTTATGGAAAAGAAGTTGAAATGTACTGGAGCCGGAGAAATAAAATGATTTTACCCCGGATTATTCACCCCGGGTTATTCAGGGGCAAGCATTGTATGAGACTTGGGTTTCAATGATAAATATTTAACATGGCTTGGACTCAATGGACATGTGTCTTTTTCAACTTTATTTTTATATATACATTATATAATATTATCATCATCAGCCCTGGTCTCCCCACTGCTGGATGAAGCCTCCCCAATTATCCACCTGGTACTGCGATTACAGCCTCTTCACTACATTGCTCCCACATACATTCCCTCATCCCATCCTCCCCAGCCCATGTCTCCCAACTGCTGGATGAAGCCCCCCCAACGATCCCCCAAGTACTGCGGTTACAGCCTCTTCACCACGTCGCTCCCACACACTGTCTCATTTCATCCTCCCATCTTACTTTCGGTTGTCATCTTGGTCTTTTAATCCCTCTTGGAATCCAGTCGAGTACCAACTCTGGCCAACAAGGGTCATGGCTTCTTGCGACATGTCGACCCGCCGCCATTTTTATTTCTTCCCCCTTGTGATGATTGTATTTGCTTGGGAAAGACAGAATCCCGTTGGGGCAGCACTAATGTACACCCCAAGTAGTGTAAAAAACTTATTACATTCATTCTAAAAAATATACATGTCTGTCTATATGTTTTACGACGAGAACAATAAAATAAATTAAAAATAAAGAGAGGCGTGCGTTTTATTTGGGAACTCCAAATAACCTTCTATATCCCTTTATTATAATATATATTGGGGATGGGGTAAGTCAATACAAGTGAATTTAGTGTCCCCTTTTATGCAATCTTCTGTATATTGCTATATATAGCCAAAATCCTGTTTCAGAGGTTCTCCCCAACAATCCTCTTTATAAAAGGCTGGGCCTATCTCTTCTACTCCTACATTTCATTTTACACCAAACCGGCTTATTTACAATGGAAAGTGACAGCCATGGGATCAAATATATGCCCCATTAGATAAGAACAATTTCTATGCACCCATGTAAGGCTAAGTACCTATTTTCTTACCTTAACGAATAGAGAAAGAAGTTCTAGAACAAGGGGTCATTCTCTGAAGCGGGATGGAGGCAGACGATGGGAGAAATATGAGGAAGTTCTTCACGGATCATGTGTTAGATTCATAGAACTGCCTCTTAACAGACGCGGTAAAGGCGAATACAGTCATTTGGGGCAAAACTATCCCAAGTACAAAAGCAACCCAAAGATCAACTAAGATCGGGGGTTTTACAGCAAATTGGAAACTGGGTGGATTGGGCGAGTCAAGTGCTTCTAATCTGCAGTCACACTCTGTTTCTATGAATACTCTAGACATTACACTTGGTAAATATATTATATCTTCTTCATTCGGAAAGGGCCTGAATCAGCTCTTGTGAATCTAGTTTGGTCCCATGATGGGTTGTCCATCAAACTGACACCAGAATGGAACACGCACAAAGCACATTTTTTTTATATCCCTATGACTAAAGAAGAGAACAGACAGGAGACGAAAATCCTCTACAGAACTACTGACAGAAACACTCTTCTGCTCGCGGCCAATGCTCATCCTCCTGCACCGAAAAAAAAGGTCTAATTTTCACGAATGATCTGTGTGGCGCGCAAACAGTGACCTCATCATCTGAGAGACACAACTCATGCAAATGGTCCAGAAATGTCTAGAAAAAGGAAATACAAATCCTGAAATAATACCATGTATTGAAAGAGCCAGGAATTGGAACGTGACTCGTTTATATTCAGCCAATGAACTGACTCAAAACATGATTTGGATAACCGGTTTATTGTCATTAACAAATTCACCACGGTCTCTACACACATTAAAAAGACACCACTGCCCTATTCTACTATCTGATCCTCTTAAAAAAAAAAGGAATTCGATTGTAAGCTCCTCGGGGCAGGGACTCCTCTTCCTTAATGTTATGTTTGTCTGAAGCACTTATTCCCATGATCTGTTATTTATATTATCTGTTATTTATTCGATTACTACGTGTATTACTACTGTGAAGCGCTATGTACATTAATGGCGCTATATAAATAAAGACATACAATACAATACAATGTAACTTAAGAGACATATTGGTCCCTTCGGATCCACTGAACAAATATATAACACAAAAAGACCCATTTCTTAACCCTGAAAGCTGGTGTGTGTACATGCCATGGATGTAACGGCCTTATTACTGGCCCCTCCTTTTACACAGCACATAATAGAACATGTACACATTAAACACAGACTTAAATGTACTTCAATGTCAGTCTGTTTTATTACATGCCCATGTGGCTAATTCTATGTGGGCAAGAGGGCCAGAGAGCTTAGGGACAGGATTACTTTACATAGGTCCAGCATTAGAATCACCATACATTTGTATATTTATACAAATGTTTTACCAGGAAGTAATACATTGAGAGTTATCTCTTGTTTTCAAGTATATCCTGGGCACAGAGTTAAATGATGGCAGTTTGGAGCAACCTGATGCCATCGAGGGTGGACACCCCCCAAAGTATATGTGTCATGCCTTTTGACCAGGTCACGTCTTACCTCAAGGTAGAAACTCATCTCCCCTCTAATTGGGAAGAGAAGTTTATTGGATTTTTAATCTTGACACAGTGACTCCCAAAGGACTCAACGTTCATTTGTCATCTAATTACTTTCTAGACTGCCGTTAAACTAGAGCTTTACAAATCGAATTCAGTATATTTATCTTACCATGGGTAGTATATTCGGCTATTTGCAATGTTCACCGCTAACTTTATGCCATCCAGTCCTTTGTACTGCATTGACTACGTACTTACCTTCTCTTCGACTGTATGTTGCTTTTCTTTGCTTTCCTTCGATTCTCTCTTTTATTCCCCCAAGCCCTGGCAATTTACTTCCCTTCTGTTGTCAAATTACTCCACTTCTGTCCTATTGTTTACCTTGATCAGCAGCCATCCAATTATCTATTATTATCAGCAGACAGAGTTACTGCTTGTTCAAGGAAGATCACTTCAACAGCAGAAATACACTGTGACAATCTGAATATTCCCTAATGTGACTGACATAAACCCTTAGGGGCTAAATCCTCCAGTATAGTCCATGGGAAATTTCAGAAGAACGTGGCCCAATCGGCCGCTTCACTGCCAGATGGGACCACCTGTATCCTCCATTAACCACAATGATTTATTTATTTTCCTTGTAATATTGGCAAGTGGGCATGGTAAAAAGTGTCTCCCTCAAAAATAGTCGTTTTCAGTTTATATTTTATTGGCCGAGAAGGGAAAACGTGTTCCGTTTGTGGCTGGACGTCTCCAAGAAATGACTCAACCCATTGAAAAATGTCAGAGAGTAATCCGTACGATCATAAACATCACGGATTTTGCACCGCAGGAAATTTCATCGGGATTCCTCTAACATTAAAAAGGGCTATTTCTGCAAACGTGTGTGTGTGTGCATCTAAACATCGTTATTAATTTGGTGTATTGAGTGTTTCTGTCTCTTGCTCATATTTCGATGTTACTGTGAAACAGTGAATGCATCAAGCAGGACGTTTTCATGACGGCCGAATCCCAAGTCAGGCGCGTCACGCCATTCTAACGCAAGACGAAGCACCGCGGGAATCATTTCATTACAATTTGCAGTAACGTAAGAAACTCGGCGAAATGATTATTTAAATGCATCAGAAACCCATGACATCTGTGTACTGAAAATAAACATCACCATGTAAAAGACGGTTAATAACGCCACGTGTAAAAGCCGACACGTTATTTAACCCCTGCCTTTCTCGCTATTTCAGATGCCCTTGTGCAACTTGTTGTGCAGATGTGGCTGATACAGAAGTATTTGTAATCACATCTCATCGCCAGCTGCAGCAACAGCCATGAAAATGCACAAAGCAACCCAAGGTCCTTATCAGGTAGAGATTCATCGCAGTGGATGCTGCACATTCGCTGGTCTCTAGAGGAACATCACACCTTCCATGGGAACGCTGCATCGGTAACAGACACTGCATTGTTCATAGTTTTATCTTAAAATATATTACAAGATGTCACTGTTTTCTTTAGACGCTCCTTCTTTTAGGCATAGATTAAAGGAAGCAAATGTTGCACTAATGAAGAAACCTCAGAAAAACATTCCTTACTTTGAGTTTTTCTGTACAAATAACCCTTTTTTGAATGAGTGTGGATAAAACAAAATTAAAGCAGAGATATAGAAACAGAATTTGATGGCAGGTGAGCACCCCTTGGTCCACATAGGAGGGGGGGGGAGGGTTCTAAAGTGCATTATATGTCATGATTTATTAAGGATTAGCATTTCGGCTCCTACTGGACCCTTTGTTAAAATGACAATGATTGACAAAGGGTCCAGTGGCAAATGCAACATTGTCTGCTTGTTCCATGTGGACTTTTATTAAGAGTGAGACAGAGAGAGAGACAGAGAGAGAGACAGAGAGAGACAGAGAGAGAGACTGAGCAAGAACAGGTGACAGACACAGAGACAAAGCGAGAACAGGAGAGAGACACAGAGACAGAGCGAGAACAGGAGAGAGAGACAGACAGAGACTCACAGAGAGAGAGAGAGAGCAGACAGAGAATAGAGAAAGAAAGAGAGAGAGAGAGAGAGAGAGAGAGAGAGAGAGAGAGAGAGAGACATACTGTACACATAGTTACATCTGAAGAGAAACTTATTTGAAATGTTCAGCAATGAAACATCAGATCATGTCGCCAAACCACAGAAAACTCACCTTTCTCTTTGCTGTAGCAACAGGTGTTTGTGAAGCTGGCGGCGATGCACAGAGGCGGTGCTGATCCTACATATACCTTCACAACTTGGGCGTCTCAAATATTTGTAAACTGAAACGAAGGAGAGGAAAGCAACTCATTAAAGGTGTCTGCACGCACACACACACACACACACACACACACACACACACACACACATATACATGTAACCCCGGTCTCTTTTCAGCCCCAGAGACCCTCCCATGTAGCGCTCCGAGGCTCTGCGGCACACCCGGCTAGCGGGGGCCGCCATGACAGGTTGCGCGAGCGTGCGCGTTGGTCGCGCAGGCGCAGTAAGGGTAGCGCACGCGCTCCCAATGCTAAAGAGGTCCTGAGTGGACTACAATTCCCAGCAGCCTCTGGGGATTGCCCTTTCACCCACATCACGTGCAGCCAGCCAGCAAATAGGGTTTTGCAGCTTCTCCTGTGGAGGAAGGCTACAATGTTGCGGGGACCACGTTTGGCAGTTGAAGCTGGGAGCAGGAAGGGGGAGGCAGGGTGTAGGGAGCAAGTGGCTCCTACACCAGGTAAGGTAGTTCCCCAGATCCCAGGCAGGCCCCAATCCCCCCCAGGGTAGTGGGTAGGTACTGAGGGACAGCCCCAAGTTAGGGACCCTGCCCTTAGGTGTGAGTGTGCAGTCTTGTCAGTGTCACGGCTGGTAGTGCTGTGAGCGCTGACAAGTAGGCACAGCGTGTGTGTGCAGTGTAGCTGCAGGTATCCGTGTGAGTGCAGTGGGTTGCTGCCGGTATCCGTGTGAGTGCAGTGGGTTGCTGCAGGTATCAGTGTGAGTGCAGTGTGTTGCTGCAGGTACGGTGTGAGTGCAGTGTGTTTGCTGCAGAGGTTAGGGAGAAGTAGTCAGAGGGGACCCGGGTGGTGAAGAGAGGTAGTGTGGGTGCAGGGGGTCAGTGACCCATCTGCATAGGACAGGCTACCCCGTAGGCCCCTAGGAGTGTTCCCTGAAGACACCAAAGGTTGCTGTGCTGCAGGGACGGCCTATAGTGAGAGCGAGCATCCCCCCTTACTGTGTGGACAGCTAGGGACAAGCGTGCGGAGCAGCTGCTGGCGAGTCGTCGGGGACCAGACGGCTGGACATTGACACCCAGGGGGCAGACCGCTGATTCATCTGACCCTTTGCGAAGAGGTACCGGTCACCGCCGTGACCGGCAGGTACTATATCATCAAGTGCACCAACACCGGTCATCAGGCGCTGATCCCGCCTTAGGCTAAACTCTTTGTAGGAACACTGAGCAAGTGGTTACAAGACTGAGCCTATACCCATAGTACTATACATGGACACGGTGTGTGGGGCACGTGGTGAGGGGACGGACACGTTACTCCTGATGAGAGTGGCTGGGCCACTAAGGTTACCTGTTGCATTATAGAGTGATAAGGTTACTCTGCATTATCGTTAATACAGTAAAGTTGGTTGCATTACATGTGTGTGTATGTATTTCTTGCCCAGGGGAATCTCACATCACGGGGATCCTGGGTAAGTGGAGGCGCTGCGCTAAGTAAGTGTATGAGTGTTACCCCAGGCTCCCAGCTAGCGGAGGCTCATATCTCCTGGAGCCGCAGGTGTTATACAGACCAGTAGTTCCTTTGGGGAGCGTCAGAAAAAGGGCTACATTTGGAGGCGCTGCTGAGATATCAGACCTGGGGTGCCCGGTAATTTTTTTTCTAAATTGTGCTATTTTTGTTCCGCCATGTCTGTTACGCCCTCAAGGCGGGAGAGCCCATGTGCTGATTGCCCGCCCGCGCGGGAAAATGTTGCAGAATCCCGTCCGGTACTGGCGGGAAAATCAGAGCCCCGCCCCCACACTGTGAGTGACGCAGGGCAGAGCCAGGACCATTACTTCATAGAATGTGCCCCATTTCCGCTTTACTCCAAGTGGAGAGTGTATGAAGAACTGCAGTCAGCGGATTCTGTCCTTCATAATAGAACCAATAGGACCGTAAGATGCAGTCAAGCACACCCTCAAGTGTATGGAGCCTGGCTATCAGAGACTAGGAAGCTACCCTTTCTTTTGTGTCCGTGTATACGAAATCTATTGAGACTGCCTGCTAGCATGATCTATGATCCCAACCTGCTGCTACTAGACTACAAGGAGGTGTTCATAGAAGGGATAAGGTGTATGCACAACACTTGTGTTACTTGTGACTTCCCAGGTGGTGAATTGGCGTGGGTACCCGAGTGTACCTACTGCGGAGTACAGTTTCCAGAGCCAGTGTTGCTGGAGACTCCGGAACCCGCCAAGGAAGAAGGGGTCGAGTTCAAGCCTGGATCAGTCAATGCAGGTAATCCAGCTACCTACCTTACAGAAGTTGCGGAGGGCACGGGTACTCTAACTGTGGTTCCCGAGTCGGTTCTGGAGCCGGAACCCGAAGAGACAGATGCGATTGGCCTGCACTGCTGCCTGAGCGAATGTGATTGTCCTGTCGGTGAGTTGGCCCGAGGGCCCGAGTGTCCTGACTGTGAAGCGCAGTCCCTGAAGCTCTGACTGCCGCAGCCTACAGAACTGTCAGAGGAGGAGGACACTGACGCAGAGACGGATTATTCTTCCTCCGAGAATGAGATAGACTGCCAGGGGTTACACCCTAATGTGTATGTGTCCTGGCAAGCGCCAGGAATAGATGTCCTTGCGCTAATGTGCCCCTGCTTGCGTGAAGCCTATGAAAAGGGAGTCGACATGTCCCAAGTACCGCTAGACTTCAAGACAACCGAGGTGGACGGGGAAACGTGTATACAGTGTTTTAGCCCCACCTGTGACTGTTCTAGAGGCGCACTGGTGTGGGAGCCCGAATGTGACTGCTGCGGTGCATGTTTCTTGAAGCCTATTATACCCCAACCTGCGGAGAAAGAGATGCCTGATGTCTCCACCCTGCCGGCCCAAGCCGCTGCCAGTCCACCTTCCTCAGCTGTGGAGGTTGTGGAGGGCCCGTGTGTCCAAAGGGATATTCTAGACTCAGGTCCCGAGCCGGAGCCGCCGAAGGCGGAGTCACAGGTGTTGGAACCCCAGATGTCGTTCCAGACACGGTTCCCGAGCAGGAACCACAGAGCCCAGAACCGCAGATTCTGGAATTACAGGGTAAGGCGTCTATACCCCCATCCTCTCTTGGTGATTCCAGCGATCAACAACTCGTGGTGATGCGCCTGCCGGCGGACCACTCATGCCAAGGGTTCCTGGTGCTCCCGGAGCAGGGCGGCGAGGGCGCCGCCATCTTGTATTTGTTCGCGCATGCGCAGTCATGCTCTCGGTGCGGTGGCCAGCAGGGAAGTTCGCGCATGCGCAGGAGACGCGCGCGAACGAGGGCCAATCAGGAGAGGGCTCACAGAAGGGACTACATCTCCCATGAGCCTCAGGAGCGCCCCACGTGACCCCAGGGAGCCAATAGGGCTGCAGCATCTCCCTGCAGAGGAGATTAGTTACATTTCGCGGGGTTTTGGAGCATGTCAGTCGGCGTCAGGAGCAGCTAGGGGAAGGAGGTAGGGTACAGGAGTCAGTGACTCCCTGTACTAGGCCAGCAGCCCCCCTAGGCCCCAGACAGCCCTGAGCCACTGTGTAGCTTGTTGTGCTATAGGGACAGGCCCTAGATAGGGACACTGCCCCAATAGCTATTTGCATAGTCAGGGACACAGCGCTGAAGCCGTGCAGCCCTGCGAGGTGGGTTCTGGGCTCAGAACGCCACCAAAGACACTGAGACTAAGGTGATATTATCCACGCCGGAATTCACCCAACGCGGTGCGGAGGACGACGTCGGATCGGGCGAAATCCCTGTCATAGTCTGCAGAACCCGAGGTGGGAGCCCCGGGCAGGTATCATATCTTCAAGTGCACCAACACTGTACAGCAACGCAAGAAGCACGCCTAAGGGTGGGGGTATCACTTGGGGACACTTACGTGGAGAGGGGCCAAGGGTCTTGTATAGTGCGATTGGACACGGTGTGGGGATACACGGTGGTGGGAGCGGGGTGTATGTTATACCTTACCCAAAATGCAACGTTGAATGTTATGTATAGTAGAATATAAGTTATGCGCATATATGCAGTAAAGCCTGTCCTGTTTTACAACTGTGTGGTTACCGTGATTGTTTCCTGTGAGGGCGTCCTCCCACTCCGTTGGGATCCCTCCCAGGTGGAGGCGTTGCACCACGAGATTGTGTTATATGTATGTACCCCAGGCTCCCCGAGCGGAGGCTTAGGCTCCTGAGAGCCACACAGGTTACACAGCAGGTAAAAAAGAAAAAACACAAAAGCGCACCAAGATTGAGATATGATATGTATTGACAACAAATAAAGATAATAATATGCACTTACATATATAAAAACTTTAATGGTCCAGATCACGATCGTCACTTCTATTGGTAGGGCAACAAATGGGATGAAGATGGGGGTAATCTCAGTCTTCAGGAACAAGCCCCGCGCGCTGGGGCTGTATTCAGAGGCTGCGCTGCGTCTCTGCTTCACACGCTTGTCGGCGTGATGATCTGCGTAGTGCGCATGCGCGGCAAATGAGGCCCCCTATAGTAGTCCCGGAAGTGCCCGCCCGTTTTCCGTTTCGATCGAAAATGGCAATAAAAACACTTGTGTGAAGACTGGCTGTATGTGATAAACAGACCAGCGACACCCTTCGCAGGTAGTAGCGTCTGTATTCACAGGGAATACCCGTTACATATATATACATATATACATATATCTCCAGGGTCCCTCCAACTTCCGGTTCTCTTCCCCCTTACGTCCAGCTTTGCGGGGGCGCGGCGGGGGCGAGCACGTTGCCGGGGGCTCCAGGTGGCAGCTGCGGCAGGATGCCGCCATGTTTAATGTGTCCGCGCATGCGCGGAGGATTGCGCATGCGCAGAGGCGATCCGGCGGCCATGTTGTGGTTGGCACGAGGTTCACGTATGCGCAGGAGGTGGTCGCAGTTGCGGCGGACATTTCACTTTGCACAGGCGCAGTGGCGGCCATTATAGCTTCGCACATGCGCAGTAGATATCGCGCACGCGGCCCCCATAGCAAGGAGCTCTCCAAGTGACTACAGAACAACTCCCAGCAGCCCCAGGGGCTGGAGCACAGGCGAATCATTACAGTCAATAGGGCTCTGGGATTCCCTGCAGCAGGGAATAGATACATTGTTGTGTGCTGAGTCAGTGCGAGCTGGGAGTGAGACAGGGGAGGTTGTGTGTGCAGGGGTCAGGGAACCAGTGCACTAGGCCCGTAATCCCCTAGGCCCCAGCTAGGCCCTGAGTCATTGAAAGGTGGTGGCTGCTGCAGGGACAGGCCCTAGATAGGGAACGGATCCCCTTAGCAGTCAGGTGTATTCCAGTAGACCAGTCTTCATGGTGGGATCGTCCGGCGGGACATCACCCCACGTGGAGGCGGATTCATCGCGGGATCAGCGGATCCTTTGTGAAGACTCATCATACCGGGTGTGGACGCACCCGGCATTTATAATCCTACAAGTGCACCAACTATAACATCTTCATCTTAGTGGGCCGTGCGGTCATACACGTGGGGTATTGTGGGATTGGGACCCTCATGGACACTGTGGTGGGTGGGTTACAGCCCTGCGAGGTGTGTGGGTGGGTTACAGCCCTGCGAGGTGTGTGTGTGGGTTACAGCCCTGCGAGGTGTGTGGGTGGGTTACAGCCCTGCGAGGTGTGTGGGTGGGTTACAGCCCTGCGAGGTGTGTGGGTGGGTTACAGCCCAGCGAGGTGTGTGGGTGGGTTACAGCCCTGCGAGGTGTGTGGGTGGGTTACAGCCCTAAGAGGTGTGTGGGTGGGTTACAGCCCTAAGAGGTGTGTGGGTGGGTTACAGCCCTAAGAGGTGTGTGGGTGGGTTACAGCCCTGCGAGGTGTGTGGGTGGGTTACAACCCTGCGAGGTGTGTGGGTGGGTTACAGCCCTGCGAGGTGTGTGGGTGGGTTACAGCCCTGCGAGGTGTGTGGGTGGGTTACAGCCCTAAGAGGTGTGTGGGTGGGTTACAGCCCTAAGAGGTGTGTGGGTGGGTTACAGCCCTGCGAGGTGTGTGGGTGGGTTACAGCCCTGCGAGGTGTGGGTGGGTTACAGCCCTGCGAGGTGTGTGGGTGGGTTACAGCCCTGCGAGGTGTGTGGGTGGGTTACAGCCCTGCGAGGTGTGTGGGTGGGTTACAGCCCTGCGAGGTGTGTGGGTGGGTTACAGCCCTGCGAGGTGTGTGGGTGGGTTACAGCCCTGCGAGGTGTGTGGGTGGGTTACAGCCCTGCGAGGTGTGTGGGTGGGTTACAGCCCTGCGAGGTGTGTGGGTGGGTTACAGCCCTGCGAGGTGTGTGAGTGGGTTACAGCCCTGCGAGGTGTGTGGGTGGGTTACAGCCCTGCGAGGTGTGTGGGTGGGTTACAGCCCTGCGAGGTGGGTGGGTGGGTTACAGCCCTGCGAGGTGTGTGGGTGGGTTACAGCCCTGCGAGGTGTGTGGGTGGGTTACAGCCCTGCGAGGTGTGTGGGTGGGTTACAGCCCTGCGAGGTGTGTGGGTGGGTTACAGCCCTGCGAGGTGTGTGGGTGGGTTACAGCCCTGCGAGGTGTGTGGGTGGGTTACAGCCCTGCGAGGTGTGTGGGTGGGTTACAGCCCTGCGAGGTGTGTGGGTGGGTTACAGCCCTGCGAGGTGTGTGGGTGTGTTACAGCCCTGCGAGGTGTGTGGGTGGGTTACAGCCCTACGAGGTGGGTGGGTTACAGCCCTGCGAGGTGGGTGGGTTACAGCCCTGCGAGGTGTGTGGGTGGGTTACAGCCCTGCGAGGTGTGTGGGTGGGTTATAGCCCTGCGAGGTGTGTGGGTGGGTTACAGCCCTGCGAGGTGTGTGGGTGGGTTACAGCCCTGCGAGGTGTGTGGGTGGGTTACAGTCCTGCGAGGTGTGTGGTTTACAGCCCTGCGAGGTGTGTGGGTGGGTTACAGCCCTGCGAGGTGTGTGGGTTACAGCCCTGCGAGGTGTGTGGGTTACAGCCCTGCGAGGTGTGTGGGTGGGTTACAGTTTTGCGAGGTGTGTGGGTGGGTTACACCCCTGCGAGGTGTGTGGGTGGGTTACACCCCTGCGAGGTGTGTGGGTGGGTTACACCCCTGCGAGGTGTGTGGGTGGGTTACACCCCTGCGAGGTGTGTGGGTGGGTTACAGCCCTGCGAGGTGGGTGGGTTACAGCCCTGCGAGGTGTGTGGGTTACAGTCCTGCGAGGTGTGTGGGTGGGTTACAGCCCTGCGAGGTGTGTGGGTTACAGCCCTGCGAGGTGTGTGGGTGGGTTACAGCCCTGCGAGGTGTGTGGGTGGGTTACAGCCCTGCGAGGTGTCTGGGTGGGTTACAGCCCTGCGAGGTGTGTGGGTGGGTTACAGCCCTGCGAGGTGTGTGGGTGGGTTACAGCCCTGCGAGGTGTGTGGGTGGGTTACAGCCCTGCGAGGTGTGTGGGTTACAGTCCTGCGAGGTGTGTGGGTGGGTTACAGCCCTGCGAGGTGTGTGGGTTACAGTCCTGCGAGGTGTGTGGGTGGGTTACAGCCCTGCGAGGTGTGTGGGTTACAGCCCTGCGAGGTGTGTGGGTGGCTTACAGCCCTGCGAGGTGTGTGGGTTACAGTCCTGCGAGGTGTGTGGGTGGGTTACAGCCCTGCGAGGTGTGTGGGTGGGTTACAGCCCTGCGAGGTGTGTGGGTGGGTTACAGCCCTGCGAGGTGTGTGGGTTACAGCCCTGCGAGGTGTGTGGGTGGCTTACAGCCCTACGAGGTGGGTGGGTTACAGCCCTGCGAGGTGGGTGGGTTACAGCCCTGCGAGGTGTGTGGGTTACAGTCCTGCGAGGTGTGTGGGTGGGTTACAGCCCTGCGAGGTGTGTGGGTTACAGTCCTGCGAGGTGTGTGGGTTACAGCTCTGCGAGGTGTGTGGGTGGGTTACAGCCCTACGAGGTGGGTGGGTTACAGCCCTGCGAGGTGGGTGGGTTACAGCCCTGCGAGGTGTGTGGGTTACAGTCCTGCGAGGTGTGTGGGTGGGTTACTGCCCTGCGAGGTGTGTGGGTTACAGTCCTGCGAGGTGTGTGGGTGGGTTACAGCCCTGCGAGGTGTGTGGGTGGGTTACAGCCCTGCGAGGTGTGTGGGTTACAGTCCTGCGAGGTGTGTGGGTGGGTTACAGCCCTGCGAGGTGTGTGGGTTACAGCCCTGCGAGGGGTGTGGGTGGGTTACAGCCCTGCGAGGGGTGTGGGTGGGTTACAGCCCTGCGAGGTGTGTGGGTGGGTTACAGCCCTGCGAGGTGTGTGGGCGGGTTACAGCCCTGCGAGGTGTGTGGGTGGGTTACAGCCCTGCGAGGTGTGTGGGTTACAGCCCTGCGAGGTGTGTGGGTGGGTTACAGCCCTGCGAGGTGGGTGGGTTACAGCCCTGCGAGGTGTGTGGGATACAGCCCTGCGAGGGGTGTGGGTGGGTTACAGCCCTGCGAGGTGTGTGGGTGGGTTACAGCCCTGCGAGGTGTGTGGGCGGGTTACAGCCCTGCGAGGTGTGTGGGTGGGTTACAGCCCTGCGAGGTGTGTGGGTTACAGCCCTGCGAGGTGTGTGGGTGGGTTACAGCCCTGCGAGGTGTGTGGGTTACAGCCCTGCGAGGTGTGTGGGTGGGTTACAGCCCTGCGAGGTGTGTGGGTTACAGTCCTGCGAGGTGTGTGGGTTACAGTCCTGCGAGGTGTGTGGGTGGGTTACAGCCCTGCGAGGTGTGTGGGTTACAGTCCTGCGAGGTGTGTGGGTGGGTTACAGCCCTGCGAGGTGTGTGGGTTACAGCCCTGCGAGGTGTGTGGGTGGGTTACAGCCCTGCGAGGTGTGTGGGTTACAGCCCCGTGAGGTGTGTGGGTGGGTTACAGCCCTGCGAGGTGTGTGGGTGTGTTACAGCCCTGCGAGGTGTGTGGGTGGGTTACAGCCCTGCGAGGTGTGTGGGTGGGTTACAGCCCTGCGAGGTGTGTGGGTTACAGCCCTGCGAGGTGTGTGGGTGGGTTACAGCCCTGCGAGGTGTGTGGGTTACAGCCCTGCGAGGTGTGTGGGTGGGTTACAGCCCTGCGAGGTGTGGGTTACAGCCCTGCGAGGTGTGTGGGTGGGTTACAGTCCTGCGAGGTGTGTGGGTGGGTTACAGCCCTGCGAGGTGTGTGGGTTACAGCCCTGCGAGGTGTGTGGGTGGGTTACAGCCCTGCGAGGTGTGTGGGTTACAGCCCTGCGATGTGTGTGGGTGGGTTACAGCCCTGCGAGGTGTGTGGGTTACAGCCCTGCGAGGTGTGTGGGTGGGTTACAGTCCTGCGAGGTGTGTGGGTGGGTTACAGCCCTGCGAGGTGTGTGGGTGGGTTACAGTCCTGCGAGGTGTGTGGTCACTGTAATAGTGTCCTGTGAGCGGCTGCTCCCTCTCTGCTGGGATCTCTCACTGGTGGAGGCGCGGCACCATATAGTAGTATGTGGTAAGAGTAATTCACCCCAGGCTCCCAGCGGCGGAGGCTTAAGCCTCGTCCAGGGTGGGTAGAGGCGCGCTGGCGCTCCAGCGCTGCGCCCTGCTCGGCCGTGCTTTTCCTGGCCGGCAAGGTGCGTGCGCGTGTAGGGGCGCGGCCTCTACATCACGGAGCTGGTTCGCCCTCATTGGGCGAACCGCTCACGTGACGCGCTGCATCGCGCCACCTCCGATCACCAGGCAGACTGGATCCCTCCGCTCGCGCTGTGAGCGCACCATAATTGGACGAGCCTTCACGGAGCAGCAGACAGCTGGCGGTGATAATATATTCACATATGCTGTTTTTATAGCTCACTCTTGTACGCTATGGAGTGTGCGCTTTCCGTCCTTCTCTCTTTTTAGGGCGTGGGTACCGGATGGGGTGCATCCTGAAACGCAGCATGGAGTCCTCTCCTCCTGTTTCACCTTTATAATTCCTGTGATTGGACATTCATTTTGGAGAGGGGTTTTTGTATATGTTCTATGTGATGTTTGTTTTGTGTTATTTGTACACAATATTAGTATTATTTATGCACTCTATTAATATTGCACATATTAATATTCACGTTTCCTTCTTTGGATATAAATCATATACAGCTCAACCACGTTATAGCGCGATGCAAGCGCGGCTCCCAATTTTCATATTTAGCAATACTTTACAACACGATTATTGGTGTCTTAAATACTTTATTGTACAATGCATACAATTGTGCATTATTTCCAACGCGACCCGCTTATAGTGCGAGGTGATTCTTTGAACCCCAAGCGCAGCGTTATAAGGGGGTTGAGCTGTATTATCCATTGTCATTTAATATTTACTCACAATTGCATTTAATATCTCCACGTTAGAATTTCCCATACACCTATATTGGTGCTGCTTTTTTCCTTGTATATATATATATATATATCACATACTACGCACACATCCAGTTTTCTGTTTCAGAAAGATAGTTACAAACAAATTTTAGTGTTCCAAAAATATAAACAGCAGCCTGCATTTTCTATGTTGTGATATTTGTTACGCCATGGTTTGGCTTTGTGCTTAAATTACTAAGCAATTAAATATATAAATAAAAGTTAGAGAGGAGACATGGAAAGGGGCAGAGAAGGTGTTACATGCCGAGTGCTTTTCATTTCAGTGCAATTCCATTGGTCACTCTACAGAACGACGCCTTTTAAACAATCAATGACACGCGAGTACAAATCTGTGCGTTCCTTATACATTGTTACATTATTACCCTGAGGGGGCGCAATAACAACCTCAATCTGCCCACATATAGGATAAATATTTACTAATGACAAGGAGCCAGACCCGACACCAGAATACAGAACAGAACTTTCTTCATGTGGCGCCCAATCTCTGCCGATCACAGAACGTCAAAATATTTCAGCGCGATCTTTGTTGTGTCAAATTGTGACTCTGCAGTGTGCGTATACTGGCAGTGCTGCAGTGTGTGTGTGCTGGCAGTGCTGCAGTGTGTGTATACTGGCAGTGCTGCAGTGTGCGTGTACTGGCAGTGCTGCAGTGTGCGTGTACTGGCAGTGCTGCAGTGTGTGTGTGCTGGCAGTGCTCCAGTGTGTGTGTTCTGGCAGTGCTCCAGTGTGTGTGTTCTGGCAGCGCTGCAGTGTGCGTGTGCTGGCAGCGCTGCAGTGTGCGTGTGCTGGCAGCGCTGCAGTCTGCGTGTATTGGCAGCGCTGCAGTGTGTGTGTGTTGGCAGCGCTGCAGTGTGTGTATACTGGCAGGGCTGCGGTGTGCGTGTACTGGCAGCGCTGCAGTGTGCGTGTACTGGCAGCGCTGCAGTGTGCGTGTGCTGGCAGCGCTGCAGTGTGCGTGTAATGGCAGCGCTCCAGTGTGCGAGTGTTGGCAGGGCTGCGGTGTGCGTGTGCTGGCAGCGCTGCAGTGTGCTGGCAGCGCTGCAGTGTGCTGGCAGCGCTGCAGTGTGCTGGCAGCGCTGCAGTGTGCGTGTGCTGGCAGCGCTGCAGTGTGCGTGTGCTGGCAGCGCTGCAGTGTGCGTGTGCTGGCAGCGCTGCAGTGTGCGTGTGCTGGCAGCGCTGCAGTGTGCGTGTGCTGGCAGCGCTGCAGTGTGCGTGTGCTGGCAATGTTTGCATTGTGCAGATTGTACAACCATGAATATATTGTCACACGGATATCACACGGATATCACACGGATATCACACGGATAACAATGTAAAGAGAATACAAATCTGAAATGTACCTCTCTGCGCGTTGGCAGAGAGATTCTGCGCGGTGGCAGAGAGATTCTGCGCAGTGGCAGAGAGATTCTGCGCCGTGGCAGAGAGATTCTGCGCAGTGGCAGAGATTCTGCGCGGTGGCAGAGAGATTCTGCGCCCTGGCAGAGAGATTCTGCGCCCTGGCAGAGAGATTCTGCGCGGTGGCAGAGATTCTGCGCGGTGGCAGAGAGATTCTGCGCCCTGGCAGAGAGATTCTGCGCGGTGGCAGAGATTCTGCGCGGTGGCAGAGAGATTCTGCGCGGTGGCAGAGATTCTGCGCGGTGGCAGAGAGATTCTGCGCGGTGGCAGAGAGATTCTGCGCGGTGGCAGAGAGATTCTGCGCGGTGGCAGAGAGATTCTGCGCGGTGGCAGAGAGATTCTGCGCGGTGGCAGAGAGATTCTGCGCGGTGGCAGAGAGATTCTGCGCGGTGGCAGAGAAATTCAGAGTTTCAACAGCTTCCAAAACAAAATAAAAAGATATTTCTGAGCTGAAAAGTGCACATTCCCTTCACTGCCCTGTGGCTGTTATGTGTCTCCCAGACCTGCAATGCCCTAAGCAGCCTTACTAAAAAGACACATCCGACAAGGGCAGTCCTCATTTAACACCAGACTCTGATATCACAGGGCCCGTTACACTCCAGCAGTGTCTCATTGGGTCGGGGGTGGCGGAGTTTCACCTATTATGGGACTAAAGGTGTAAAGATTCCAGACAAAGTGTTCATTCTAACCCAGTACCAGAGCATCAGCAGGCCCTGGGGAAACGCATGTGTTTCTCTGCCATATATACCCGGAGTGTTAATAGTACCTTTTGTTCTGTCCTACGGTTACACAATGGTACCCACACACTGGAATTTGCACAATGCGCCGCACACCGCGCTCACCGGCTGCTGCCATCTGGCTACGATACAGGTAAAAAGAAGGATGGGCGGGTTGTTACCGATAATTGCTATTAGGTGGCGTAGTAGGTAGTTAGCTACCGGAGTTCATAAAAAGAACCCCAACACACGGCAAGGCCTTCAGGGCTCACTTAGTGCGTTAATTAACCCCTTTGCTGCCAAATACCTGCAACAGTTTGCTTGACATGTTACAGTGCATTGCTCGCCCCCGTGGCAGTGAAAGGGTTAAAGAATCCCTTACATGCCTCTCCCCTACACACACACACACACACAGAAGATATACATACAGTGTACACATAGAAAAGCTTCCGGCATTGTCTGTGGGGCATTCAGCTCTCCGCAAGGCCTCCATCTGAATACTGTCTCCCTGGTAACAGGGCGCTGATACTTTACATCTCATTAGGGCATCTTTACACTGATAAAACCTCTGCTAATCCTAAGGTGATCCCGCTGTGCGACGACGCGGCCTTCCCGTGCTCAGTGACACATTGTACAGGATTACTGCGATGTTAAGTCACTATATACGTATAGCTGTTATAGGCCAATGTATGTGTAATAACAATGCACCAACAGTATATAGCTATATACACATTGTTACATATTGTTACACATCACTGGCTCTGATGAAGGTCCCATACACATAGAGGACTGAAATGCTGCTTTCACATTTGGACATTAATACTCAAATATGCAACCTAATACCCAGTGTGCTGTGCCCCCCCAGGCGTGCTGTGTCCCCCCAGGCGTGCTGTGCCCCCCCAGGCGTGCTGTGTCCCCCCAGGCGTGCTGTGCCCCCCCAGGCGTGCTGTGCCCCCCCAGGCGTGCTGTGCCCCCCCCAGGCATGCTGTGTCCCCCCAGGCGTGCTGTGTCCCCCCAGGCGTGCTGTGCCCCCCCCAGGCATGCTGTGTCCCCCCAGGCGTGCTGTGTCCCCCCAGACGTGCTGTGCCCCCCCAGGCGTGCTGTGCCCCCCCAGGCGTGCTGTGTCCCCCCAGGACGACCGCCGGTGATACGCGCACACGCCGTTTAGTCACTGTTGTGGTAGTGGGATTCCTACTCTGTGTTTACATCCCACATTACCATATATTTATTTGTAATAGGGTACAATATATTGCCGTGAGAAACCCTAGTGGAACTAGGACCCCCGCTCCCCCCGTGTGCTCCTACCTGTGCAGAAGGTGCGGTGGCCACGAAGCGCGCCCACCCAAACTGTGATTCCAGAAGCTGGGCACGAACTTGTGGTGGGGGCTAACTTCCATGTTAGGGGGCTAACTTCCATGTTAGGGGGCTAATTTCCATGTTAGGACCCCCTGAGTGGGCTCCCGCCACCATAACCCCCCATAACGGATTTATTTTGTTACAGGACGAGGTTTAGGGGTATCTGTGCTGGTCCCACCCCCAGGGAACCCCTAAATAAGCAGCACACAAGACGGGGCAGAGACCTCGGGGAACAGGCTGCGTAAGGTGCTTTTAATTTTTATCTAAAAATGGAGTTAGCACTAATATTAATAAAAACCCTTTTAGAATGACATGCAGCTCTAATTTTGGGGTCTGAGATACAGGGAGATCTTCCCACTTGAAAAACTGCTGGTCATTAGATCACTAGTCATGTCTTTTTATACAGAGCCACTGACTTATGTGGCTGTATTGTATCCCTACGCTGAAGAACTTGCAATCTAATACAGGGAACAAAGCAGCTTGGGCCTGAACTGAAACCATGGGGTATATTCTCTAAGCTTCGAGATCACGGATTCGTGCGACCTGACCCGGAAACGCCATCGACTTCGCACAGATCAGAGATCTTACAGCAGGGGGCGCTCATCTCCAGTCCCCAAGCCCCCCCCAACAGGTCAGGTTTCCAGGATATTCCAACTTCAGCACACGTGGCTCAATCAGTGGCTCCTCTAATCAGTGGCTCAGTCTTCCACTGATTGAGCCACCTGTGCTCAAGCAGCGATATCCTTAAAACCTGACCTGTTGGGGGGGGCTTGAGGACTGGAGTGGGGACCCCCCTAATTTAGAGAATGTACCCCTACATCTCATCTCAATGTGACAATCCCTCACAGAGGATCCAAAGTGTAATCATCGTCCTTAAACACATGTCATTCCCCTAAAGTCGCCATCACTTCTCCTGTTAAAACATCCGAATAGTGTTTCCTCGGCCGAACTCCTGCAGGCAGATACTCGTGTCTATCTGTTTGGCTTCATAATTACTATAAAAACAAGGAATAAAACGAAAACCACAAATCTACCCCGAGAAATGGCAAAACAATCTCGTCACCAAAGGAATTAGGTAAAGATTGTAAAAACCCTTCAAAGCATTTATCACTGAAAAATGTAAATACATATTGTTATTGTATCCGCTCCATTTAACCTATTAAACATCCCGCTTCCTTGTTTCAGCGTAGGAGGGGCTGGCTCTTTTAGAGCCCAGCACTGGCACCTATGACATTAAAGGGTTACGAGGCTGCTTCTCCAAAAATATGAGACACAATGTTAAATGGTAAGACAGACAGATACACCTCTCACCGCTCCATGCTGTTTCCTCCTCTTCTTGGCCCCACCGCCAGACTCCTGACACCTCCTCCTGATTAGCTGATTTCCCCCCCCCACTCTCCCCCTCCCCAAGCTGGGCAGGTCACTGTATCCAGAGAGGTAATACCGGTATATAAATACACGTCCAGAGAAGTAATACCCATATACTGTATACACATACATGCCCAGAGAGGTAATACCGGTATATACATACACATACATGCCCAGAGAGGTAATACCCATATACACATAAACGCCCAAAGAGGTAATACCGGTATATACATACACGCCCAGAGAGGTAATACAGGTATACACATACACGCCCAGAGAGGTAATACCGGTATACACACACATGCACAGAGAGGTAATACCGGTATACGCATACACGCCCAGAGGGATAATACCGGTATACACATACACACCCAGAGAGGTAATACCGGTATACACATACACACCCAGAGAGGTAATACCGGTATACACATACACATACATGCCCAGAGAGGTAATACCCATATACACATAAACGCCCAGAGAGGTAATACCGGTATACACATACACGCCCAGAGAGGTAATACCGGTATACACATACACGCCCAGAGAGGTAATACCCATATACACATAAACGCCCAGAGAGGTAATACCGGTATATACATACACGCCCAGAGAGGTAATACCGGTATATACATACACGCCCAGAGAGGTAATACAGGTATACACATACACGCCCAGAGAGGTAATACCGGTATACACATACACGTCCAGAGAGGTAATACAGGTATACACATACACGCCCAGAGAGGTAATATCGGTATACACATACACACCCAGAGGGGTAATACCGGTATACACATACACACCCAGAGAGGTAATACCGGCATACACATACACATACATGCCCAGAGAGGTAATACCGGTATACACATACACACCCAGAGAGGTAAAACCGGTATACACATACACATACATGCCCAGAGAGGTAATACCGGTATACATATACACACCCAGAGAGGTAATACCGGCATACACATACACATACACACCCAGAGGGGTAATACCGGTATACACATACACACCCAGAGAGGTAATACCGGCATACACATACACATACATGCCCAGAGAGGTAATACCGGTATACACATACACACCCAGAGAGGTAATACCGGTATACACATACACATACATGCCCAGAGAGGTAATACCGGTATACACATACACACCCAGAGAGGTAATACCGGTATATACATACACGCCCAGAGAGGTAATACCGGTATACACATACATGCCCAGAGAGGTATACCGGTATATACATACACGCCCAGAGAGGTAATACCGGTATATACATACACGCCCAGAGAGGTAATACCGGTATACAAATACACGCCCAGAGAGGTAATACTGGTATACACATACACGACCAGAGAGGTAATACCGGTATACACATACCTCTCTGGGTGTGTAATACCGGTATAAACATACACGTCCAGAGGTAATACTGGTATACACATACACGACCAGAGAGGTAATACTGGTATACACATACACGACCAGAGAGGTAATACCGGTATACACATACACGACCAGAGAGGTAATACCGGTATACACATACACGTCCAGAGGTAATACTGGTATACACATACACGCCCAGAGAGGTAATACCGGTATACACATACACGCCCAGAGAGGTAATACCGGTATACACATACACGCCCAGGGAGGTAATACCGGTATACACATACACGCCCAGAGAGGTAATACCGGTATGCACATACACGACCAGAGAGGTAATACTGATATACACATACACGCCCAGAGAGGTAATACCGGTATACACATACACACCCAGAGAGGTAATACCGGTATACACATACACGTCCAGAGAGGTAATACCGGTATACACATACACACCCAGAGAGGTAATACCGGTATACACATACACACCCAGAGAGGTAATACCGGTATACACATACACATACATGCCCAGAGAGGTAATACCCATATACACATAAACGCCCAGAGAGGTAATACCGGTATACACATACACGCCCAGAGAGGTAATACCGGTATACACATACACGCCCAGAGAGGTAATACCCATATACACATAAACGCCCAGAGAGGTAATACCGGTATATACATACACGCCCAGAGAGGTAATACCGGTATATACATACACGCCCAGAGAGGTAATACAGGTATACACATACACGCCCAGAGAGGTAATACCGGTATACACATACACGTCCAGAGAGGTAATACAGGTATACACATACACGCCCAGAGAGGTAATATCGGTATACACATACACACCCAGAGGGGTAATACCGGTATACACATACACACCCAGAGAGGTAATACCGGCATACACATACACATACATGCCCAGAGAGGTAATACCGGTATACACATACACACCCAGAGAGGTAAAACCGGTATACACATACACATACATGCCCAGAGAGGTAATACCGGTATACATATACACACCCAGAGAGGTAATACCGGCATACACATACACATACACACCCAGAGGGGTAATACCGGTATACACATACACACCCAGAGAGGTAATACCGGCATACACATACACATACATGCCCAGAGAGGTAATACCGGTATACACATACACACCCAGAGAGGTAATACCGGTATACACATACACATACATGCCCAGAGAGGTAATACCGGTATACACATACACACCCAGAGAGGTAATACCGGTATATACATACACGCCCAGAGAGGTAATACCGGTATACACATACATGCCCAGAGAGGTATACCGGTATATACATACACGCCCAGAGAGGTAATACCGGTATATACATACACGCCCAGAGAGGTAATACCGGTATACAAATACACGCCCAGAGAGGTAATACTGGTATACACATACACGACCAGAGAGGTAATACCGGTATACACATACCTCTCTGGGTGTGTAATACCGGTATAAACATACACGTCCAGAGGTAATACTGGTATACACATACACGACCAGAGAGGTAATACTGGTATACACATACACGACCAGAGAGGTAATACCGGTATACACATACACGACCAGAGAGGTAATACCGGTATACACATACACGTCCAGAGGTAATACTGGTATACACATACACGCCCAGAGAGGTAATACCGGTATACACATACACGCCCAGAGAGGTAATACCGGTATACACATACACGCCCAGGGAGGTAATACCGGTATACACATACACGCCCAGAGAGGTAATACCGGTATGCACATACACGACCAGAGAGGTAATACTGATATACACATACACGCCCAGAGAGGTAATACCGGTATACACATACACACCCAGAGAGGTAATACCGGTATACACATACACGTCCAGAGAGGTAATACCGGTATACACATACACACCCAGAGAGGTAATACCGGTATACACATACACGCCCAGAGAGGTAATACCGGTATACACATACACGCCCTGAGAGGTAATACCGGTATACACATACACGCCCAGAGAGGTAACACCGGTATACACATACATGACCAGAGAGGTAATACTGGACATGTATGTGTTCGGTATGTACTTTTTTACTGGACAGTGTGTCCAAATAAAGGACAGTCCGGTTGAACACTGGACACCAGGCATCCCTTGCACGGAGGGGAGAAAAACTGAACACTCTGCACTGATACATTTAGGAGCAAAAATTGAAACTGTCCTGACTGCTATAATTCCCCGAATTAAAACTTGGTATCCTGTAAATATTATGACATTTGGGATGAGATTAGGATCCTCAGAGCGGATGCTCAGAAGATATCTCATTAAAATGTGTGTGGTCATTTTCTGTGAATGAGATGCTTTTTAGAAGCATTAATAGGAAGGATGGAGGGCAGCTGCTGGGAGGCGGCGTGGCTGGTTTAACCCCTTCAATGCCTTCGAGGTCTGCATCTCCACTCTGACACTAGAAAGCACTATGAAAGTGCATCAGCACCAATAAAAGTTTTCCTTCCCAGTTTTATTTCATTGGCGGTAGACGTGATAAAATTAGTACAATATATTGTATTTTATATGCAACATTAGTCATTTACAGATAGAATATTAAATCAGACAAACTGAGCCAAACATTGATACATATTAAAACTGAATGACACCGTGCACAAATCTATACCTAGAAAAGCAGAGTTACAGAACCCCCGAGTGTGTGTACAGGTCTCCAACAGGTCCCCAAACCTGATTTTATTCACCCCACATCGCGTGTCTGACAGGAATATAGGGGAAGTCACAGATCCTCATACCCATGTGAGCTGCTCTTTGTCTGGGATGCCTTGTTTGTGACATTGTTGTTATACAGGGACTTCCTTGTAACAGACAGTCACATGCCACGGACATGAAATGACTGGTCCGTGGCTCTTGTCTGACACGTTTAGTGTGTGGGGGGTTTGGTATGACCTGACTTTCTGTTCGGTCTGCTTCTCACAAATACATTGTTACCTTTACCTGACAATCGAACAGTCAAACACAAACCCCTCACAGGGGTTACACAAACACAAACCCCTCACGGGGGTTACACAAACACAAACCCCTCACGGGGGTTACACAAACACAAACCCCTCACGGGGGTTACACAAACACAAACCCCTCACGGGGGTTACACAAACACAAACCTCTCACGGGGGTTACACAAACACAAACCTCTCACGGGGGTTACACAAACACAAACCCCTCACGGGGGTTACACAAACACAAACCCCTCACGGGGGTTACACAAACACAAACCCCTCACGAGGGTTACACAAACCCCTCACAGGGGTTACACAAACACAAATCCCTCACGGGGGTTAGACAAACACAAACCCCTCACGGGGGTTACACAAACACAAACCCCTCACGGGGGTTACACAAACACAAACCCCTCACGGGGGTTACACAAACACAAACCCCTCACGGGGGTTACACAAACACAAACCCCTCACGGGGGTTACACAAACACAAACCCCTCACGGGGGTTACACAAACACAAACCCCTCACGGGGGTTACACAAACACAAACCCCTCACGGGGGTTACACAAACACAAACCCCTCACGAGGGTTACACAAACCCCTCACAGGGGTTACACAAACACAAATCCCTCACGGGGGTTACACAAACACAAACCCCTCACGGGGGTTACACAAACGCAAACCCCTCACGGGGGTTACACAAACGCAAACCCCTCACGGGGGTTACACAAACGCAAACCCCTCACGGGGGTTACACAAACGCAAACCCCTCACGGGGGTTACACAAACGCAAACCCCTCACGGGGGTTACACAAACGCAAACCCCTCACGGGGGTTACACAAACACAAACCCCTCACGGGGGTTACACAAACACAAACCCCTCACGGGGGTTACACAAACACAAACCCCTCACGGGGGTTACACAAACACAAACCCCTCACGGGGGTTACACAAACACAAACCCCTCACGGGGGTTACACAAACACAAACCCCTCACGGGGGTTACACAAACACAAACCCCTCACGGGGGTTACACAAACACAAACCCCTCACGGGGGTTACACAAACACAAACCCCTCACGGGGTTTACACAAACACAAACCCCTCACGGGGGTTACACAAACACAAACCCCTCACGGGGGTTACACAAACACAAACCCCTCACGGGGGTTACACAAACACAAACCCCTCACGGGGGTTACACAAACACAAACCCCTCACGGGGGTTACACAAACACAAACCCCTCACGGGTGTTACACAAACACAAACCCCTCACGGGGGTTACACAAACACAAACCCCTCACGGGGGTTACACAAACACAAACCCCTCACGGGGACCCAACCCGGCCTCAAGAATCTTGTTCCTTCTTCATTCGAAATGCTCAAAGAACTAGATTGGTCATCACTCGAGTCTAGGCGCAAAGTTCACCTTTCCTGTCTTGCCTTCAAATTCTTTATGGGCAAGCTACCCAGCTACCTGAACAAGCTCCTCACCCCTACCACATGCAGCACCTATCACCTGAGATCTGACTCCAAAAGACTGTTCATGATCCCAAGGCTCAACAAAGTATCCGGCCGCTCCTCCTCCTCTTACCGTGCACCCCAAAACTGGAACAACCTACCGGAGACTCTCACATCCACCACCAGTCTAAGTTCTTTCAAATCTAAGGCTGTCTCACATTGTAATCTGGTCTGTAACTGTTTCATACGCCCATAATATACATCTTCTCTAACTGTGCATGCAATGTCTTGTATATAATGTATACCCTGTTCATTATGTAACTGTATTTGTAACCATGTATTATTTGTCATATTAACTATGTCCAGGACATACCTGAAAACGAGAGGTAACTCTCACTGCATTACTTCCTGGTAACACATTTTATAAATAAATAAAATAAATTCTCAGTGCATAAGCTGTAAACATGGGGAAGAGAGGCGCCAACACCCAATACTCTCCTAACACCCCTTCATTCTTCTCAGCTCATCTACTGCGTTGTGTTAAAGGGTCGTCTGGGAATTCATGTGTTAACCCCTTCACTGCAAGAGGTCGGCCACACTGCTAGTGAGGCGGTTATATTGCAATAAGAAGCAAACACATGGCAGACATAATGATGGTTTAGTTCCTGTCTGTCCTACTGCAACATGGTACCTGTGTGTCAGTGACAGGTCACACAGCAGGGTGACATTTCCCCAGTCCTCCCCAATGCTGGATTTATATCACCCCGTTTTCTTCATTAACCCCTTCACTGTGAGAAGTGCAGGCCACGGTGATATTTATCTCGTGCCTTTATCCTCGTGATCACGTGTTATTGTACAGACACACTATGGCTCCCTAGTCTGGAGAAAACCGACACAAAGTAATATTTGTGGACATTACTAAAAGATGGCTGCCACTTACAATGTGCTTACCCGTGCTTTATAACCCTTCACTAGAATTGAGGCACTAGCTGTTCCCTGTCTTGTTCATGCTTCATTGTACAATAAGCATATACTACTATTTGCTGTTGTGTCTTTCAGGACATTTGAAAAACGTTTATAAGCGACCTGAAATGATTCGGACAGGAAAGCTGCCCTGAGCCCAAAGCGAACGTCAACCATGACTGGGGGGCCAGGCAACCCCCCTCACCACCGTGTTGGCTCCCTGGCCTCCCCCCTCCCTGCCACCTTCGGGTGACGTGACATATGTGAGCCCCCACAGGAGCAAGGGGGGGGCTACATGTGAGCCCCCACTGGGGTGGAAAAACTCACTTGAGCCTCAATTGGGGCGGGGGCCCCCACTTCAGTCCTCACTGGAAGCGGGGGAGCCTTAATTGAGCCCCCACTGGGGCAGGGGATCCATACTGGGATGGGGGGGTCCCACCCACTTGAGCCGGGGGCCCCACTTGAGCCACCATTGTGGGGGGAGAGGAGACACCACTTGATGGGGGCAGACCTATCTGGCTCTCACCCCCCCGCCCCCCGCCCCCAGGGAGCGAGACGGCAGGAACGGCAGATGCAAACAATGTGGCGGATGTGTTTTATTTAATTTATTTATTTTAAAAACGTGTTACCCGGAAGTAATACATTGAGAGTTACCTCTCGTTTTCAGGTATGTCCTGGGCACAGAGTTCTGATGACAGATACATTGTTACGATGAGTTACAGGGATGCGTGCGCGTGCCAGCCCGGCCCTCTGGGGATGCCTCTGTTAGCCGAGGTCACAGATATAATTTGGGGGATTACGTTGGGTTGCTACTGTAAAGAATCCTGACTTTGATTCAGTGACTAGCGACTGGTTAGGTCCGATGGGATATACTTGTCGGACATTGGTGCCATTTCCTTTAATAATGCCAAGCAAGGCGGGCTTGTGAGGGTCCTGGTGGGCCTGGGGGTACGGGCTGGTAGAAGGAGGATTAAATAGCCCAACGTAAGTGTGCTTATCCTTGCCGGATGGGGCTCCGTACTTGGTAACGCCCAGTGGGGCTGGGAGTGGCGAGTGGGCAGGGCTCATTTAAACGTGAGTTCAGGGAGCCCACTCGCGTCAACGGCTCGGTCACATGGTCCCGACTTGGGTGTCACGGGTTATTGGTTCATGGACCTTTGACCTTTAACGCTTTGAGCGAGCGCTTTGGCAAGGGTAGCACTTTAATGGTTAAATAAGAAGCCGCGGCCTTGTACCCCCAGACCTTGTCTTGTCGTTATTTGTGTGTTATTTATGTGGGGTTCTGGGTACTTGGGGAGAAGGGGAGAGGAGGGGGGCTCCCTCGCTGTCTCCCAAGTCATGCTATCAGAAGACATTTTCTGAGTGAATCCTTAAATATGGCGGCGACTTTAATGTTTGAAACATTCCTTTATCAATCTGCCCCGATGACTCAGACGTTGGTTGTTTCCTCGGTTAGACAGAAACCCCAGATTATCACGTACAGCCGGTGATATTGTTAATTTGCTGTTGCCTTAATTTGCAAAGCATTTAACATGGTATAAAGTGTGAAGCAAGAGTTAAAAAGGCGGAGAAGATGTTACATGGTTGAGTGCTTTGCCAAGCACTGCCAGCCTCTCAGGTGAAGGTGCAGCTATCTCTGAAATAACACCCGTGTCACCCAAAAGCAGAGTTCAATAAACTTTTCAACACCTCCATGCAAACACACAACAGAGGCCGTTCACCTCCATGGAGCCCAGTAATGTCACTGGCAAAGACCTTGACACAAACGGATTCCTTGTAGCAGGCCTCGTGCTGTATGATTCCGTGGAACCGCTCAATCTAACCCATTCAGTGCCGGACAGGCCAGCAACACATTGCAAGTAAGGCTGGCTATAAGATACCAGCTTCATATTACCCAAGTGTCTGAGACGTCACTTTATTGGCATTTACCGGAGCTTTATGGAAAGGACTCATGAGTGAGCTCCTCTGGGCTGATCCTGTATGTAAAAGAGAGGATGTCGTCTGGCGCGTACACTCAGCAGATAGATGTAATATGTAATAAAGAATGAGAAAAAACAGCAGTGTGTTACTGAGCAAAGATATCGGCTGTGTCTGGGTGCTATCAAAGATGGACACTTACATCTGTATCTCCAGTGAATGGGCGTGTTTCACATAAATAGCACGGGGATGGAGATATTCTCCTATTATTCCCAGGATAGTGATTAACCTCCAATCGCAGTGGAAAATAGAAGAAAAAGGTGACCTGGCATATTATCGTTTTTTATTCAAACAAACTGGTATAAAAATGAGGTACACTCACAAACGCCTCTTTTCAATAGGCATTTAGAATACAAAGCTTTCCAGCGTCAAGACAAGCCTGGTCTCCCCTCCTCCCAGTCTCCCCTCCTCCCGGTCTCCCCTCCTCCCGGTCTCCCCTCCCCCCGGTCTCCCCTCCCCCCGGTCTCCCCTCCTCCACGTTAACGGAGTCTGTGGGCTTTCTACCAGTTTGTTTGAATAAAAAACGATATTATGCCATGGCACCTTTTTCTTCTATTTTATATCTGGCCAGGAAAGGAATTTATCTATATTGTCAATGCTTGTCCACGAGTTCCCATGTTATACCATAACCCCAAGATACATAAAGCACTTCAGGATCCCCCTGGCCGTCCCACCCTGTCTGGGATACAATCTATCGCGTGTAATTTATTACATTATGTGATACTTTTTTTTAGCACCACTCTGCTTCACTTCCATCTTTTCTAAAAGACAGCACTGACATACTTAATTCCCTTAAAGGAATAATTTGGGAAGAGCACTTTGTTTGGGTTACTTTAGACGTTACGTCACTATATACTGTACTTGTATTAATCACTCACAGGGGGTACAAGACACTGCACATTTTCTGCATGTTGATAATTCTTTATCACTTACACAGCAATATTTTGTTATTGACAGCATTCATTTTATACTTTATCACAATTACTTTTTGTTTGAAGGGCACTTCTATCTCCAGACCACTGGGACGGCCATGGGGGACATGTTTTGCCCCCACTTATGCGGGGCTTTTCATGGGGAAATGGGAACTGGACTACATTTGGAATGCAAATGAATTTAGCCAATACCTCAAATACTACCGAAGGTATATTGATGATATCCTGATGATTTGGGCAGGAACTTTAGATGACCTTGATAGATTCATTGGCTATCTTAATAATTTATATATATCTAAATAACGATAGGGAGCTCGCACTGAAGGGTGAAAACAACAAAAAGGAGATACATTTCCTGGATCCTAACCTGACCATCGAGAACCATAACATCATTACCAAAACCTTTTTTAAGACGGTAAATGTTAATTCTTATTTAGACCGTAAGAGCAACCACTCAGGTCGTTGGTTGGACAATGTTCCATACGGTCAGATGTAACGCATCGTTTTTTTACACATTCATTCCAAATGTTAGAAGCAATGGTTGTTTTGGCAAATGCTTGTATGTATTCTCAATGTATATTGCTTCTTTGATTTTAAATGTGTTTGCTACTGTAGTGCCGACGATTATTCTAAAACAAACCTGGGGCAATCTCTAAAAAGACCCAGGTACATGCTGGGTACATGCTGGGTACATGCTGCAACATTTCACACATTTCTGCAGACAGACTAATGGCCCATCGGATTAACAGCGGGGGTCCGTGGCAGTCCCATTCAAACTGAACCCCTGCTGTGTTAATCCGATGGGCCATTAGCCTCTGCAGAAATGTCACTGAAATGGACCCAGCATATAAACTGGCTAGTTTAAGGCAAGGTTAAGGCAAGCTTTAGAATACTCGTTGGCTCATCTGTATTTATATTGCATATTGATATAGTGTTCAGGATTAGTTCTGGTATTTTAAATAGTTTATTTCTGGCTTTTGATTGGTGATTGTTTTTTAATGTTGGATTATTCTTTGACTTTTGATTTTGAATGATGCAGTTTATTTACATATTTATTTTAATTATTCATGGTTTTGTTTTGGTGTTTTAATTGTTTATTCTGGCCTTTATTTTGGATTTTATTAATTGATTAGTGGTAATTTTGTTTGGTTTACGTCTTTATTTGTTTTTAGTTTGAGATTGTTTTGAATGCATTGGATCTTGTTTTTGATTGGTTTTTTTTAGGTTGACTATTGACTGGCATAGTGTTAAATCATGCCCATATTATATGGACATGATATACCCACTGTGCCATTCAATTGTTTGATTGGCATTAGTAATATGTTAATTTTGCAATGTCATGTTGTTTTATTGCTTCACCATTTCTTGCTATAGGGGTAAATCATGCCCATATTATATGAGCATGATGTACCCACTGTACCAATGAATGGGTGAAGGGTGGGGGTAGTTGCCATGGTAGGCTGGTTAGGCCTCCTGGCTGGGTAGTGGAAGAGGGTGGGTTAACCCCTTAATTACTATAGCAGTTACTTACTGCTAAGGTGATTAAGGGGTTAGGGGACATTAGATTGTATTTTTGACTGTACTGTATTATTTGTGGCAACGGAGGACATGGACGGTGATAAGGATGAGGACGGCCTTCATCGTGGCAGCCTGGCAGGGGTGAGTGCAAGATTTATTTACTTTATTTCTGCTTGTTAATGTTTTATTTTTAATGGGCAAATGCACTATTATCCATATCTGGATAATAGTAATTTTGACCATTATTGTACTGTATGTGTTAGGTGGTAGGGGGGGGTGTATTTATTTGAAAATATTGGCTGTTGTGTTTTTTTGGGCACAGGATTAGTACCGCAGGTCAGTGGGGACCCCATACTCCCGCAGGGATCACCCGAGGGCCCCGGACCCCCACGGGGATCACCGGGGACACCCGCCGGCCTGTTGTATTAATGGTGTGGCGAAAAAAAACGTAAACTATTATTTTCTTCATGGCTCCATTTCTTTTGTGCCAGCCTTTAGCTGGTGCAGAAATCTGGCGTGCTTATAAAGTACGATTCACTTATCACTGCATAGTGAATCGCGCTGATTTTTGCCTGATCGGACGTATCTTATTTCCCTGGCTGAAAAAAAATGCCTTTTACGGCCGATAAAGCTCTGTTATGGCTGCTTAGTGAATCGCGCAGCAGGCAGTATCGGTCTTAAAAGGCATTTATGGTACTTAAAAGCAGTTATCTCTGCTTAGTGAATCGCCCCCTGTGTCACCAAAGCTGTTCACAGCAACACTGGAAGAATTGTTTAAGACATTAAATTGGGAAGAAAATGGAATCAAAATCAACGGTGAGTACTTGGAGTCCCGCACGACTTGCAGATTACATCGGTATTTATGCCACGTTTGCAGAAGAGCTCCAGCAACAAATCAGAGATCTGCCTGAAGTCAGGTGGGAGACGGAATACGAATATCAGCGAATCAAAGTGGTGATCAATAAATGTGTCAAATGTATCAAGCTTGAAATAAATGGAATAGAACTGGAAGTTAAAGACGGCGGCGCCTGCATCAGCCACTAAGTATCAGGGATGGGAACCTTTCAAGGAAATCAGCAGGGGAGTAAAGATTTGGGAGTAACAAGACAATCTTTCAAGAGTAACTTTGACTGCGCCTTAAGAGGAAAGTGTCCTGACCCGTGTACTCTGAGCGTGCTCATGTGTGGGAGTGACCCGTGTACTCTGCCCGTGCTCACGTGTGGGTGTGACTCGTGTACTCTGCCCGTGCTCACGTGTGGGTGTGACCCGTGTATTCTGCCCGTGCTCACGTGTGGGTGTGACCCGTGTATTCTGCCCGTGCTCACGTGTGGGTGTGACCCATGTACTCTGCCCGTGCTCACGTGTGGGTGTGGACCCGTGTATTCTGCCCGTGCTCACGTGGGTGTGACCCGTGTACTCTGCCCGTGCTCACGTGTGGGTGTGACCCGTGTATTCTGCCCGTGTTCACGTGTGGGTGTGACCCGTGTATTCTGCCCGTGCTCACGTGTGGGTGTGACCCGTGTATTCTGCCCGTGCTCAGTGTGGGTGTGACCCGTGTATTCTGCCCGTGCTCACGTGTGGGTGTGACCCGTGTATTCTGCCCGTGCTCACGTATGGGTGTGACCCGTGTACTCTGCCCGTGCTCACGTGTGGGTGTGACCCGTGTACTCTGCCCGTGCTCACGTGTGGGTCTGACTCGTGTATTCTGCCCGTGCTCACGTGTGGGTGTGACCCGTGTACTCTGCCCGTGCTCACGTGTGGGTGTGACCCGTATACTCTGCCCGTGCTCACGTGTGGGTGTGACCCGTGTACTCTGCCCGTGCTCACGTGTGGGTCGTGACCCGTGTATTCTGCCCGTGCTCACGTGTGGGTGTGACCCGTGTATTCTGCCCGTGCTCACGTGTGGGTGTGACCCGTGTATTCTGCCCGTGCTCACGTGTGGGTGTGACCCGTGTACTCTGCCCGTGCTCACGTGTGGGTGTGACCCGTGTACTCTGCCCGTGCTCACGTGTGGGTGTGACCCGTGTACTCTGCCCGTGCTCACGTGTGGGTGTGACCCGTGTACTCTGCCCCGTGCTCACGTGTGGGTGTGACCCGTGTATTCTGCCCGTGCTCACGTGTGGGTGTGACCCGTGTACTCTGCCCGTGCTCACGTGTGGGTGTGACCCGTGTACTCTGCCCGTGCTCACGTGTGGGTGTGACCCGTGTACTCTGCCCGTGCTCACGTGTGGGTGTGACCCGTGTACTCTGCCCGTGCTCACGTGTGGGTGTGACCCGTGTACTCTGCCCGTGCTCACGTGTGGGTGTGACCCGTGTACTCTGCCCGTGCTCACGTGTGGGTGTGACCCGTGTACTCTGCCCGTGCTCACGTGTGGGTGTGACCCGTGTATCTGCCCGTGCTCACGTGTGGGTGTGACCCGTGTACTCTGCCCGTGCTCACGTGTGGGTGTGACCCGTGTATTCTGCCCGTGCTCACGTGTGGGTGTGACCCGTGTACTCTGCCCGTGCTCACGTGTGGGTGTGACCCGTGTACTCTGCCCGTGCTCACGTGTGGGTGTGACCCGTGTATTCTGCCCTGTGCTCACGTGTGGGTGTGACCCGTGTACTCTGCCCGTGCTCACGTGTGGGTGTGACCCGTGTACTCTGCCCGTGCTCACGTGTGGGTGTGACCCGTGTATTCTGCCCGTGCTCACGTGTGGGTGTGACCCGTGTATTCTGCCCGTGCTCACGTGTGGGTGTGACCCGTGTATTCCTGCCCGTGCTCACGTGTGGGTGTGACCCGTGTACTCTGCCCGTGCATCACGTGTGGGTCGTGACCCGTGTACTCTGCCCGTGCTCACGTGTGGGTGTGACCCATGTACTCTGCCCGTGCTCACGTGTGGGTGTGACCCGTGTATTCTGCCCGTGCTCACGTGTGGGTGTGACCCGTGTACTCTGCCCGTGCTCACGTGTGGGTGTGACCCGTGTACTCTTGCCCGTGCTCACTTATTGGGTGTGACCGTGTATTCTGCCCGTGATCACGTGTGGGTGTGACCCGTGTACTCTGCCCGTCTCGACGTGTGGGTGTGAC
>NC_134489.1:109772343-109787343 GCF_040206685.1 Ascaphus truei
GAGGAGGGGGGGAAGGGTGAGAGGAGGGGGGGAAGGGTGAGAAGAGGGGGGGAAGGGTGAGAGGAGAGAGGGAAGGGTGAGAGGAGGCGGGGGAAGGGTGAGAGGAGGGGGGGGAAGGGTGAGAGGAGGGGGGGAAGGGTGAGAGGAGGGGGGGAAGGGTGAGAGGAGGGAGGGGAAGGGTGAGAGGAGCAGGGGAAGGGTGAGAGGAGGGGGGAAGGGTGAGAGGAGGGGGGGGAAGGGTGAGAGGAGGGGGGGGAAGGGTGAGAGGAGGGGGGGAAGGGCGAGAGGAGGGGGGGAAGGGCGAGAGGAGGGGGGGGAAGGGTGAGAGGAAGGGGGGGAGGGTGAGAGGAAGGGGGGAAGGGTGAGAGGAGGGAGGGAGAGGGGGGGAAGGGTGAGAGGAGGGGGGAAGTTGAGAGGAGGGGGGAAAGTGAGAGGAGAGGGGGAAGGGTGAGAGGAGGGAAGGGTGAGAGGAGGGGGGGAGGATGAGAGGAGAGGGGGGAAGGGTGAGAGGAGGGGGAGAAGGGTGAGAGGAGGGATTGGAAGGGTGAGAGGAGGGGGGGAAGGGTGAGAGGAGGGGGGAAGGGTGAGAGGAGGGGGGGAGGGTGAGAGGAAGGGGGGAAGGGTGAGAGAGGGGGGAAGGGTGAGAGGGGGGGAGAGTGAGAGGAGGGGGGGGGAAGAGTGAGAGGAGGGGAGAGGGAGAGAGGAAGGGGGGGAGGGTGAGAGGAAGGGGGGAGGGTGAGAGGAAGGGGGGAGGGGGAGAGGAAGGGGGGAGGGGGAGAGGAGGGGGGGAGGGGGAGAGGAAGGTGAGAGGAAGGGGGGAGGGGGAGAGGAAGGGGGGGAGGGGGAGAGGAAGGGGGAGGGTGGGAGAAAGGGGGGAGGGTGAGAGAAAGGGGGGAGGGTGAGAGGAAGGGGGGGGAAGGGTGAGAGGAAGGGGGGAAGGGTGAGAGGAAGGGGGGAAGGGTGAGAGGAGGGGGGAAGGGTGAGAGGAGGGGGGAAGGGTGAGAGGAGGGGGGAAGGGTGAGAGGAGGGGGGGAAGGGTGAGAGGAGGGGGGGGGAAGGGTGAGGAGGGGGGGGGGAAGGGTGAGCGGAGGGGGGGAAGGATGAGAGGAGTGGGGGGAGGGTGAGAGGAGGGGGAAGGGTGAGAGGAGGGGGGGAAGGGTGAGAGGAGGGGGGGAAGGGTGAGAGGAGGGGGGGAAGGGTGAGAGGAGGGGGGAAGGGCGAGAGGAGGGGGGGAAGGGTGAGAGGAGGGGGGGAAGGGTGAGAGGAGGGGGGGAAGGGCGAGAGGAGGGGGGGAAGGGTGAGAGGAGGGGGGAGGGAGAGAGGAAGGGGGGGAGGGTGAGAGGAAGGGGGGGAGGGTGAGAGGAAGGGGGGGAGGGGTGAGAGGAGGGGGGAAGGGCGAGAGGAGGGGAGGAAGGGTGAGAGGAGGGGGGGAAGGGCGAGAGGAGGGGGGGAAGGGTGAGAGGAGGGGGGAGGGAGAGAGGAAGGGGGGGAGGGTGAGAGGAAGGGGGGGAGGGTGAGAGGAAGGGGGGGAGGGTGAGAGGAAGGGGGGGAGGGTGAGAGGAAGGGGGGGAGGGTGAGAGGAAGGGGGGGAGGGTGAGAGGAAGGGGGGAGGGTGAGAGGAAGGGGGGAGGGTGAGAGGAAGGGGGGGGAGGGGGAGAGGAAGGGGGGGAGGGGGAGAGGAAGGGGGAGGGTGGGAGAAAGGGGGGAGGGTGAGAGGAAGGTGGGGTGAAAGGAAGGGGGGGAAGGGTGAGAGGAAGGGGGGAAGGGTGAGAGGAGGAGGGAAGGGTGAGAGGAGGGGGGAAGGGTGAGAGGAGGGGGGGGAAGGGTGAGAGAGGGGGGGGAAGGGTGAGAGGAGGGGGGGAAGGGTGAGAGGAGGGGGGGAAGGGTGAGAGGAGGGGGGGAAGGGTGAGAGGAGGGGGGGGAAGGGTGAGCGGAGGGGGGGAAGGATCAGAGGAGTGGGGGGAGGGTGAGAGGAGGGGGGAAGGGTGAAAGGAGGAGGGGGAAGGGTGAAAGGAGGAGGGGAAAGGGTGAGAGGAGGGAATGGTGAGAGAGGGGGAGAGTGAGAGGAGGGGAGGGAAGAGTGAGAGGAGGGGGGAGAGAGAGAGGAAGGGGGGAAGGGTGAGAGGAGGGGGGAGAAGGGTGAGAGGAAGGGGGAGAAGGGTGAGAGGAAGGGGGAGAAGGGTGAGAGGAAGGGGGGAAGGGTGAGAGGAAGGGGCGAAGGGTGAGAGGAAGGGGGGAAGGGTGAGAGGAAGGGGGGGAAGGGTGAGAGGAGGGGGAGGGAAGGGTGAGAGGAGGGGGAGGGAAGGGTGAGAGGAGGGGGGAGAAAGGGTGAGAGGCGGGGGGAGAAAGGGTGAGAGGAGGGGGGAAGTGTGAGAGGAGGCGGGGAAGGGTGAGAGGAGGGGGAGAGAGTAAAGGGGGAAAGGTGAGAAGCGGTCAGGGAAGGGTTAGAGGAGGGGGAAGGGTTAGAGGTAGGGTTGCCCGGTGTCCGGTATGGAACGGGACAGGCTGGTATTTGGTTCCCCTGTCCCGGACATGGGATAGAGCAGGGCTGCTGCTGCTAGGGGGCTGGGCAGCTTCTGATTGGTTGCTGCTGTGTAATTCAGCCAATCAGGAGGTGGCAGGAGCCTGGGGGTGGGGCCAAAGAGCGGAGGAAAAGCATGCAGCAGAGAGAGGTGAGGCTGTGTGTGTGTGTGTGTGTGTGTGTGTGTGTGTGTGTGTGTGTGTGTGTGTGTGTGTGTGTGTGTGTGTGTGTGTGTGTGTGTGTGTCCTGCCTGTGTGTGTCTCTGTGTGTGTGTCTGTGTGTGTGTGTGTCTGTCTGTGTGTGTGTGTGTGTGTGTCTGTGTCTGTCTCAGTGTGTGTGTGTGTGTGTGTGTGTGTGTGTGTGTGTGTCTGTCTCAGTGTGTGTGTGTGTGTGTGTGTGTGTGTGTGTGTCTCAGTGTCCTGCCTGTGTGTGTGTGTGTCTCAGTGTCCTGCCTGTGTGTGTGTGTGTGTGTGTGTCTCAGTGTGTGTGTCTCAGTGTCCTGCCTGTGTGTGTGTGTGTGTGTGTGTGTGTGTCTCAGTGTCCTGCCTGTGTGTGTGTGTCTCAGTGTGTGTGTCTCAGTGTCCTGCCTGTGTGTGTGTGTGTGTGTGTGTGTGTGTGTGTGTGTGTGTGTGTCTCAGTGTCCTGCCTGTGTGTGTGTGTGTCTCAGTGTCCTGCCTGTGTGTGTGTGTGTCTCAGTGTCCTGCCTGTGTGTGTCTGTGTGTCTCAGTGTCCTGCCTGTGTGTGTGTGTGTCTCAGTGTCCTGCCTGTGTGTGTCTGTGTGTCTCAGTGTCCTGCCTGTGTGTGTGTCTGTGTCTCAGTATGTGCGTGTCTGTGTCCTGCGTGTGTGTGTGTGTGTCCTGCCTGTGTGTGTCTCAGTGTGTGTGTCCTGCCTCCTGCCTGTGTGTGTCTTAGTGTCCTGCCTGTGTGTGTCTGTCTATCTGTGTCGTGTGTGTGTGTGTGTGTGTGTGTCTCAGTGTGTGAGTGTATGTGTGTGTCTCAGTGTCCTGCCTGTGTGTGTGTGTCTGTGTCCTACCTGTGTGTGTGTGTGTATCTGAGTGTATGTGTGTGTCTGTCTTTCTGTCTGTGTCCTGTGTCCTGCCTGTATATGTGTGTGTCTCAGTGTGTGAGTGTGTGAATGTCTCAGTGCATGTGTGTGTGTGTGTGTGTGGTGACAGTACATACAGTACTGGCCACTTTGTTTAATTGCTCACTCCCCTTACTTTTCTTTCACTATACTAAGTCTTCCCATTTTCAAGATCTATTAAAAATAACCACTATTGTAAATTCTCTGAAACGCTCCATAACTCAGCCCTCATCACAGCAGCATTGCAATCTCTGCAGCACCTTCTTACTTACTGATCATCACCGCAGCATTGCAATCTCTGCAGCACCCTTACTTACTGATCATCACAGCAGCATTGCAATCTCTGCAGCACCCTTACTTACTGATCATCACCGCAGCATTGCAATCTCTGCAGCACCCTTACTTACTGATCATCACAGCAGCATTGCAATCTCTGCAGCACCCTTACTTACTGATCATCACAGCAGCATTGCAATCTCTGCAGCACCCTTACTTACTGATCATCACAGCAGCATTGCAATCTCTGCAGCACCCTTACTTACTGATCTCAGCCCTCATCCCAGCAGCATTGCAATCTCTGCAGCACCTTCTTACTTACAGATCATCCCCAAGAAGGCAGAGCAGGTTACTTATTCACTGGCATGATTCAACATGCAATTTAAAGCTGGATTTTGAAGTCTAAATTTGAAAGCTACTGTACTGATAATGACAGGGAGGGGGGAGGGGGGGTGAGCGGATGAAGGGATGGGGGTTAACAGAGGATGAAGGGAGGAGGGGTGAGAGGATGAAGGGAGGGGGGGGGGGAGAGAGGATGAAGGGAGGGGGTATGAGAGGATGGGGGAATGAGAGAGGATGAAGGGAGGGGTTAGAGGACAAGGGGGGGTAGGAGGGTGAGAGGACAAGGGGGGAGAGAGAGAGGATGAGGAGGGGTGCAGTATTGCTCGCCATGTACAGTATGACTGCAGGTCAATTATATATAAATGATCTGACCTTTACGTCATTTGTTCTAAATTTCGCTCCAAGCATTCACCAATTTGCAAAGATTTGCACTATTTCATATTCTATTTCCTAAAACAATCCTCGGAAGGGCGCCCCCTCCCACTCCCACCCATTCCCTCCCACTCTCACCCATTCCCTCCCACTCTCACCCATTCCCTCCCACTCCCACCCATTCCCTCCCACTCCCACCCATTCCCTCCCACTCCCACCCACTCCCACCCATTCCCACCCACTCCCTCCCACTCATTCCCTCCCAAGACTCCTCCCCAGAACAGTCAGGAAAATGGAAAGTATTGCTAAATCGCGCCTCGCACCGCATGTTTCTCTCAAATTAATGTTGCTGTGAAAGTGGCGGCATTTTTGGCAACTTCCACAAGATTTAGCACTTTTTGCCTAATATTTCACATTATTTCTCGATTTTGGCCCAAAAGGCTGAGAACAGTCCTGGGCCCCAGGAAATCAGTGTCCTGTCTGTGTGTGTGTCTCAGTGTGCTGCCTGTGTGTGTGTGTCTCAGTGTGCTGCCTGTGTGTGTGTGTCTCAGTGTCCTGCCTGTGTGTGTGTGTCTCAGTGTGCTGCCTGTGTGTCTCAGTGTGCTGCCTGTGTGTGTGTGTCTCAGTGTGCTGCCTGTGTGTGTGTCTCAGTGTGCTGCCTGTGTGTGTGTCTCAGTGTGCTGCCTGTGTGTGTGTGTCTCAGTGTGCTGCCTGTGTGTGTGTCTCAGTGTCCTGCCTGTGTGTGTGCGTCTCAGTGTCCTGCCTGTGTGTGTCTCAGTGTCCTGCCTGTGTGTGTGTGTCTCAGTGTCCTGCCTGTGTGTGTGTGTCTCAGTGTGCTGCCTGTGTGTGTGTGTCTCAGGGTCCTGTGTGTGTGTGTGTCTCAGTGTCCTGCCTGTGTGTGTGTCTCAGTGTCCTGCCTGTGTGTGTGCATCTCAGTGTCCTGCCTGTGTGTGTGTGTGTCTCAGTGTCCTGTGTGTGTGTGTGTGTCTCAGGGTCCTGTGTGTGTGTGTGTCTCAGTGTCCTGCCTGTGTGTGTCTCAGTGTCCTGCGTGTGTGTGTGTGTGTGTGTGTGTCTCAGTGTCCTGCCTGTGTGTGTCTCAGTGTCCTGCCTGTGTGTGTGCGTCTCAGTGTCCTGCCTGTGTGTGTGTCTCAGTGTCCTGCGCGTGTGTGTGTGTGTGTGTGTGTGTGTGTGTGTGTGTGTGTGTAGGCTGTCCCAGGAAATCAGGCTGCGGCCCTGCTCCTGGGAAATACAGCCGCGCGTCTTGGAAGGAACTTTCATTTAGACAAATATATACAAATAAAATTTAGAGATGACATCTAAAGTAATATCATCAGAGACGGCATTCCCACAGGCGGCAATCCCACAGGCGGCAATCCCACAGGCGGCATTCCCACAGGCGGCATTCCCACAGGCGGCAATCCCACAGGCGGCAATCCCACAGGCGGCAATCCCACAGGCGGCAATCCCACAGGCGGCATTCCCACAGGCGGCAATCCCACAGGCGGCAATCCCACAGGCGGCAATCCCACAGGCGGGATTCCCACAGGCGGCAATCCCACAGGCGGCAATCCCACAGGCGGCAATCCCACAGGCGGCAATCCCACAGGCGGCGTGCCCACAGGCGGCAATCCCACAGGCGGCAATCCCACAGGCGGCATTCCCACAGGCGGCGTGCCCACAGGCGGCAATCCCACAGGCGGCATTCCCACAGGCGGCGTGCCCACAGGCGGCAATCCCACAGGCGGCATTCCCACAGGCGGCGTGCCCACAGGCGGCAATCCCACAGGCGGCGTGCCCACAGGCGGCATTCCCACAGGTGGCAATCCCACAGGCGACGTGCCCACAGGCGGCAATCCTATGGCATTATCAGTGACTTTTCTAATTTAACAAGAATCTACAGTCACTTAGTATGTGGCCGCTCCGGCAGTGAAGAGGTTACGTCTGGCGTGACCCATCATTTCAGCAAACCGGCTAATTTCCCTTCTCACATCCGCAGTCTTTGTTTATCAGACACAGAACACATTCCTGTAATTAGAGCGAAGCCTGAGTACTTCTTATCAACGTGACGCAGACACAGGACGGCCATCAGCTCTGCTGACCGGTCATCATGTGCAGGCCGCGATCACAGACTCATCTGAAACCTTGTGGTCGCGAGTAAAAGTCAGAGGACAGGCCGAAGACAGGCAGAGGACAGGCCGAGCACAGGCAGAGGACAGGCCGAGCACAGGCAGAGGACAGGCCGAGCACAGGCAGAGGACAGGCCGAGCACAGGCCGAGGACAGGCCGAGGACAGGCAGAGGACAGGCCGAGCACAGGCCGAGGACAGGCCGAGCACAGGCAGAGGACAGGCCGAGGACAGGCCGAGCACAGGCAGAGGACAGGCCAAGCACAGGCAGAGGACAGGCCGAGCACAGGCAGAGGACAGGCCGAGCACAGGCAGAGGACAGGCCGAGCACAGGCAGAGGACAGGCCGAGGACAGGCCGAGCACAGGCAGAGGACAGGCCGAGCACAGGCAGAGGACAGGCCGAGCACAGGCAGAGGACAGGCCGAGCACAGGCAGAGGACAGGCCGAGCACAGGCAGAGGACAGGCCGAGCACAGGCAGAGGACAGGCCGAGCACAGGCAGAGGACAGGTCGAGCACAGGCAGAGGACAGGCCGAGCACAGGCCGAGCACAGGCAGAGGACAGGCCGAGCACAGGCAGAGGACAGGGCGAGCACAGGGCGAGCACAGGGCGAGCACAGGCCGAGCACAGGCAGAGGACAGGCCGAGGACAGGCCGAGCACAGGCCGAGGACAGGCCGAGCACAGGCAGAGGACAGGCCGAGCACAGGCAGAGGACAGGCCGAGCACAGGCAGAGGACAGGCCGAGCACAGGCAGAGGACAGGTCGAGCACAGGCAGAGGACAGGCCGAGCACAGGCAGAGGACAGGCCGAGCACAGGCAGAGCACAGGCCGAGCACAGGCAGAGGACAGGCCGAGCACAGGCCGAGCACTGGCAGAGCACAGGCCGAGGACAGGCCGAGGACAGGCAGCGATTGTGGACACCCATCCAGTGATGTGTGAGCTTGTATACTGCTCACAAACACCGACTCAGTCAGGGTGTTCCTTGGCCTTTACCGTTAACCCAAAAGTGTATCTGCTTGTTCTCCTCGAGACCCTCACCCCTGCGTGTCACACACGGCACCCCTGTGAGCACGGGACTTGTGTAAGTGACACAGAGCTATTTAACGGACTCGCTTATTTCCACACGTGGTCCCTAAAAAGAGTAATATCTCCCCTCACTCCGCCACAGTATACCCCCATGTCGCTGCCGCCAGGATCTTACCACGAGGGGTCCTCGGCCCCCTGTTTACTAGGAAAACATATGTCATTTAATCACACAAAGACCTATTGTAGCAAAATGTGCCCGAAAATGCAGTTACGCTCTTCAAAATGTGCGCAGTTCAATTAGGGCCCAAAGACAGCACTTATTACATTTCAGATTTAATATACAAAAGTGGCACAGTCCTTACAGAAAAAATAATGTTACAAGAAACATACAGTTTGATCAAATAAACAGGTTGAGAAGAGAGAATCTGAATACGTTAAGATCAGATCCCTCCACACGGTCATGGATTTGTTAATAAGAGAATTCACTGGTCTTGTTGGCATCAAACACTCTGCTGAATTCTAGAGTCATATCCCAAATGCATTTTGTTTTAATGTTAAAAACCCCGGCAATTGAAACTGAATGAGTCCAAATGCAAGCCCTAAACTCCCTCTCAACAATCGCTAATGATATTTAAGGCTTAGGGAGAGAATTAAAAAATGCGTGATTGTAAAATACCCCATAACCTTCTTTCTATAACCCCTAGGACACCACCTTTGCCCTATCACCCCTAGGACACCACCTTTGCCCTAGCACCCTTAGGACACCACCTTTGCCCTATCACCCCTAGGACATCACCTTTGCTATTGCATTTGTATAATTAAAATACATGTGTGAACACCCATCTTGTTAGGGGCATCTTTAATGTGAAAGGTTATCCGATTTGTAGCATAGGCCAACGGGTCATACCTGGTATTAATTTAATCAGGTGAGCTCCCTTGTCAGAAATACATCTTTCGTGTCCTTGTGAATTCTATCGAATCCCAGATATCGTCCCTTTAGTAACCTTGTACAGATGTGTGTGGCTTCCTGCCCATGCCCTCTTGTTTTACCCATATCACTTGAAGAATTCCGTTTAATGCGACACAAAGATCTTCTCGTTATTGCCATTGTCAACAAGAGTTGTGGGTCTCGGGTTTTAATGTCCCCACAATCCCAGACCTGTTTTAATCTTAGATAATCCTCCACTTTTAGACAGACACAGAAAACAGGCCGGGTCGTTCTGGCCTGACCCCAATAAAACATAACCATGTATTTTTAAGATGTAACTTGTACTCCGATTAACCTTTGGTGTGCCGGAGGGGTAGAATGCTGAATATAGATCGGCGCAGAGGGTCGATCGTCACACTGCTTCATTGTCACACCCTGCGGCCGTGTAACTTTTAGCTTCCTATTTATTAGAACATGGACTCCCTAGAGCTTTTGTCTGATGTTTTACACAGCCAAGCCTGGGACAAGGAAGTGTAGAATGAGTGGACCAACTCAGAGACAGCTTTTAGTCCCTTTGGACTGCTCAGTTTGAGCTTCCTCACTGATTCTGCCTTAGTCAAGATGTTCATTTTTAACCATACGTAGGTTACTGCGATGTCCTTTACCTCCTGACTATTTTGGGAAGATGCTGCTGTAGAAACTGCCATATAACTCAGCCCGAGGCTTCAGCCTGCTGTCCCCAGTCATGGGGTGAGCCTCACGCATGCGTTTCTTATAGGGCGACCATATTTGCCCCGGCAAAAAAATAACAAATTGTTGCGCATGAGCAGACGTGAGTGCCAACTGCGCATGCGCGAATACGAGCATTGACTGCGCATGTGCGAATGGCGAGCACTGACTGCGCATGTGCGAATAGCGAGCACTGACTGCGCATGTGCGAATGGCGAGCACTGACTGCGCATGTGCGAATAGCTAGCACTGACTGCGCATGTGCGAATAGCGAGCACTGACTGCGCATGCGTGAATGGCAAGCACTGACTGCGCATGTGCGAATAGCGAGCACTGACTGCGCATGTGCGAATAGCGAGCACTGACTGCGCATGTGCGAATAGCGAGCACTGACTGCTCATGTGCGAATGGCAAGCGCTGGCTGCGCATGTGCGAATGGCAAGCGCTGGCTGCGCATGTGCGAATAGCGAGCACTGACTGCTCATGAGCGAATTTGCACAAGCGCTGGCTGCGCATGTGCGAATGGCGAGCACTGACTGCGCATATACGAATGGCAAGCGCTGGCTGCGCATGTGCGAATGGCGAGCACTGACTGTGCATATACGAATGGCAAGCGCTGGCTGCGCATGTGCAAATGGCGAGCACTGACTGCGCATGTACGAATGGCAAGCGCTGGCTGCACATGTGCGAATGGCAAGCGCTGGCAATGGCGAGTGCTGACTGCGCATGTCCGAATGGCAAACGCTGACTGCGCATACGCGACTGCTGACTGCGCATGCGCGAATGGCGAGTGCTGACTGCGCATGCGCGAATGGTGAGCGCTGCCTGTGTGAATGGCGAGCTCTGCATGCGCGAATGGTGAGCACTGACTGCGCATGTGGGGATGGCGAGCACTGACTGCATGTCCGAATGGCGAGCACTGACTGCGCATGTAGGGATGGCGGCCGCTGCCTGTGCATGCGCGAATGGCGAGCGCTGACTGCGCAGGCGGGACTGGCAAGCACTGACTGCGCAGGCGGGAATGGCGAGCACTGACTGCGCAGGCGGGAATGGCGAGCGCTGACTGCGCTTGCAGAAATGGCGAGCACTGACTGCGCAGGCGCGGCCAGCGGAGAGAAAAACCATGACTGTGGCCAGGAAAGTTGGGAACCGGGACAAACGGCAAGTCTGGTCACCCTATTTACGAACCCTTTCACTGCCACAGCGCTCTGCAATGTGTTGCGTCATTGGACACTTTTTTTAACCTTGTGGTAGTTCAAAGATCTAGACCAGGGGCGGCCAAGTCCTCAAGGGCCACCAACAGGACAGGTTTTCCAGAATATCTCTGCTTCAGTACAGGTGGCTCAGAAGACTGAGCCATCTGTGCTGAAGCAGGGATACCATGGAAAACCTGACCTCTTGGTGGCTTGAGGACTGGAGTTGGCCACTTCTGCTTTATACATTTCCACCCCTCTATGTGAATATGGTTATGTGAGAATAAACAGGTGTGGTTTTCACGCAGAATGACACCTGTGGGGAAAGGGTATGTAGCGCACTTTCCCCCACCCCCTGGGAGATATGGCGGCTACTGTGTGTGTGGTGTGTTACCTGTGGCTCACAGGAGGCCTGAACCTCCGCTGCTGGGAGCGTGGGGTGTACCTGCTCCGTCTGGTGACAGTGCCTCCACCTGTGCGGGATCCTATCAGTGTTGGATAACCCCGTGCAGGACACTATGTAAGTAATACACACTGGTGTGGTATAACAAGTTTACTGAACACATACGAAGAGTAATAACAGAACTACTCAGGCCTCACAGGGCCGTACCCACCACACCGTGTCCACACCCCGGTGGGGTTTACCCCAAAGTACTGAGGTGCCCCTGGGCACCCAAACACCCTGGTGTCCACAGTGTCAACCCACCCAAAGTGTGTGTGACAGCGCTGCCCACACCCGTGTGTTTCTGTTGGTGCACTTGTAGATGGGGATACCTGCTCCGGCACCCGGCATCACCGACAGAAGAGAACCGTCTGTCCCATGGCGTCGTTGTCAGTGAAGGTGTCCGTCTCCACGTGGCGTGGTATCCGGAAGGAGTGTCCCACCAGGAAGATAGTCTCTGTGCCTTGCGGTGGTGGTCTGGTCCAAGACCACAGGCCGCAATTGCTGCGCGCATTCTGATGTGTCCCTGACACTAATGGTGCTAAGCGGGGCAGTGTCCCTGTCTAAGGGGCCTGTCCCTATAGCAGCCACAAGCTATGTGGGAGTCGGGGCCTAGCTGGGCCTAACAGGGTGTCTCAGGCCTAGTGCAGGAGCCTCAGGCACCCTGCACATACACACCCTACCCCTTCCTCGTCCCAGCTCCGACTAGCGTGGTCTCCAGCGCGCAAAATGTATCCTCTTTGGTCGCAGGTGAATCCGGCCGCGCAATTGGCTGCTTGCCTGCACCTGACTAACAGCCCTGCGCCTCTGTCACTAAAAGATCCTCTGCGCATGCGCGCGCAACCTCAACATGGCGGTGCCATGCAATGGGAGCCGCCGGGATCCTCCGGTGATGCAGTCACCACTCCACACCTCCCCACAACACTGCCCGCACTTGCTGCCCGCTACAGCCGTAGGTAAGGGCTTACAGGGGGACAGGGGGACCCCGGCTATAGGTACAAAGGAGGATAAGGGATAGGGGAAATGAGGGGAGGGAAAACAAAGGGGGGGATGTGGAAAGGGGGGAGGAAGGCAAAAAATGGAGGGTGTACAAATAAAAGGCAAATAGAGGGGGGCAACATTTCAGGGATAGACCCCTTTTTCTGGCCCGTTCCCTACGATCTGTGAGACCACAGGTACTTCCCTCTCTCCTAACCTCCAAAAATGTAAGATTAAAGGAACAAGTGCAACCACCAGGCCCTCTATGGGAGTGAGCCCAAGCTTACCAAAATGGGTCTAGAAATAGCATTAGCCCTGGTTAGGACACTAGGGGGTCTAAATGGACAAAGTCTGGCTTCCAAATGCAGAGTCCGGGTAACTCTCTCAGACGCACCAAATCGTGAGCTAGTTACTCTATAGCCGGGACTGGTTTTCTTGCACTAACTTTCCTCGTGTGCTGTTTTCTGACCAGTGTTAGAATCTGGCCGGAAGCTGGTCAGTTATCCGGACTCTGCATTTGGAAGCCAGACTTTGTCCATTTAGACCCCCTAGTGTCCTAACCAGGGCTAATGCTATTTCCAGACCCATTTTGGTAAGCTTTGGCTCACTCCCATAGAGGGCCTGGTGGTTGCACTTGTTCCTTTAATATTGCATTTTTGGAGGTTAGGAGAGAGGGAAGTACCTGTGGTCTCACAGATCGTAGGGAACGGGCCAGAAAAAGGGGTCTATCCCTGAAATGTTGCCCCCCTCTATTTGCCTTTTATTTGTACACCCTCCATTTTTTGCCTTCCCCCCCGCTTTCCACATCCCCCCCTTTGTTTTCCCTCCTCTCATTTCCCCTATCCCTTATCCTCCTTTGTACCCTTTCCCCACAGGTGTCATTCTGCACCGGGGGTAATTATCTCCTTTGTACAATGACTCCCACATCTCCCAAATGTATATCAAATTGCGCCAATATGTTTTCATATTAAAAGTCCTTATTTTTGCTTATTATCAGACTATTCTGTCAGTGAGTGCCGGGAACCAGTTTTTCTGCTAACACCTGTAGTCCGCTTCACCATCCAATGCTGTTAGATTGGAGTTTAGATAATACTGACAAAAGCATCAAAGAGTTTCTCTTCCTCTCCCCAAGGCCTAACCCTTTCAGCCCCTCGGCCGCCGGCCCCATTCTGTTACTGTCTTGTAGTCTTGTTGGAGGGAGGGCAGATTTAAATACTTAGCAGCAATGAATGAATCTCAAACCGTTCCCATTGTAGGAAACACAGGCAGCCCAGCTAGTGACTTTAACAAAGAAGGGATTGTAGTAGCAGACACGATTCACAGGATAACAGCACTTCACATGGTCGTTTCAAAAAGGTACAGAAAGGGGATTTGGGGAATAATCTCTCAGCTGCTAGAATCTGCAATAGATGGGTGTCGCTCATTGCCTGAGTTATAGATTGACATAAATCAGAATATACCTATTAAAATGCTATTTTGGGTCCAGAGGTTGAACATTTGACTTAGACTTTGTGTACATTGGGGTTGGGATGCTGTTGTGACATGTAACATTTGCTTCCTATGTATTCAGTCAACAAAAGGTTTATAAATGACACCCTTCTAGTCCTAGTGACATACTTCACTGTGAAATCCTTTCCGTTTTGGACATATATTGGGGTCCAAACTTGATGTTTGCTGCAAGGTAACAGTGTCCAACACCAAACACTCAGATATATGTTATCTGTACAGGATCAAAGACTTCTCTGCCACAGTAACACTGCACATTCCCCCAGCTATCTTGCAACATTAGAATATTATATACAGTGTAACACTGCACATTCCCCCAGCTATCTTGCAACATTAGAATATTATATACAGTGTAACACTGCACATTCCCCCAGCTATCTTGCAACATTAGAATATTATATACAGTGTAACACTGCACATTCCCCCAGCTATCTTGCAACATTAGAATATTATATACAGTGTAACACTGCACATTCCCCCAGCTATCTTGCAACATTAGAATATTATATACAGTGTAACACTGCACATTCCCCCAGCTATCTTGCAACATTAGAATACTATATACAGTAAGTGGTAAGTATGAATGCAGTGAATGTCCCAGCTATAATTTCCTGCCCATGCAGCTGCAAATACCAAGCGCTCACAGCTAGCTCTGCATATACAGACTTGGGTTAGAGCTCAGCAGATGGGAACACCATGAGCATCACTGGTACAGGGGTACACTAGAAAAACATATATATATATTTACAGGCAAAGGGCAGTTTCAAGAGCAGGGAAAATAAAACATGACAGACGTCTAGAAAATCCAAATGAGCACAATAGAAACAATAGCAAGATCCACATATAAAACATGGAACAAGTCCTGAGTGTAATGATCAAAATGCAAGATTAACTCGGAAAATGCAAGAGAACTTCAGGCACAACGAAAAGAAAGATAAGCCGGCTGCACATCGGGTAAAACAAGGAGAATACAAGATCAGCTCATAGATAAAATGCATAGAACATTCCACAGGCACGAGGAAGCAAGTCAGAACTGGGACATACAATGAGAGGACCCTATATACCAGGAATTCGTGCCATGGGAGGACCCCATACACCAGGAATCCATACAATGAGAGGACCCTATACGCCAGGAATCCATACAATGAGAGGACCCCATACACCAGGAATCCATACAATGAGAAGACCCTATACACCAGGAATCCATACAATGAGAAGACCCTATACACCAGGAATCCATACAATGAGAAGACCCTATACACCAGGAATACATACAGCAGACATTCATCAAGTACATTGATCAGGGAGCCAGAGGGATTCTTCCCCTATAACAATATGAAAGTGTAACTTACTTGGACCTGAGCAGCCACCAGCCAGTCCTGATAATCCTCTCCTCTGGTCTCTACAGATCCTGCTCCATCCTGACTGCGGGTCTCTGGAGCATGTCCTGGCTCCCGAGCTGTGCTGCTGCTCTGTG